>NC_052622.1:28930325-29078890 GCF_016545825.1 Eucalyptus grandis | reverse complement strand
AAAAGCTCTCGATGCTTCCTTTTCTTTTCTTCATTTTAAATTTCCTATATTGTAGATATAATAGTGAGTGGTTAAGTAGAAGTGGCTGTCCAAATTTTTGAGAGTTTTCTTTTCTTTTTTTCTTTTGTTCTTTGAGGGTCAGATATGGTTCAATCGAATTCTTGATTGTTGTAGCAGAATCGTTGTTGAAAGAAGTCCCTCACGTGCTATTCTTATCTTTTAGGTCTAGGTTGGACTGAATTACTTCTGTCGTCAGAACTAAAATGCAGAAAATAAATAAATATTCTTAATATCCATCTTGCAATATCTCCTCCTACTCCTTCTTAACCTTAAATACACATGGAATGCTATAAACCTCAGTGAAGACTAAAACCCTAGAATAGATAAGCATGCACATTTTCCTTTTGTTTTTAGGAGCTTATTTGAGTAAAATTGAGCCGCTAATATGCTGTCGAAGATACAAAAGTGTGTGGTTTAGGAGGGAAATTACAATTTTTAAGAAGTTTTAACATAGCCGAGGAAATGTGATGATACTGGATATGATAGTGAAATGTGTGTACTAGCCGTTGCTCGTGTAATGTGCGATTGCTTTTTCCTCTATAATTTATACATGCGTTTTTACGTTGAAGTGTTTCCTTTGATGTTTTAGATTAAGCCATTCCCAAATTGACTTTGCTACTACCTCTCATATACACATTATGCACATTTTTCATACTTGTCATACATTTAGTACCATAATATAAGGAAAAGTTCCACGGGTTTGATTCATTGGTAGAAAAAATGTGACATCCTGGACGCCGGTCGAGTTCAAATGGTATGGACATTTGCATTTAACCGGCATTTGGGATTAAAAGTTTTCAATGTTTTGATAGGACATATGAGATGATGCAAGATATTTAACACTTCAATCGTACTAAGGATTTACATGCATGAGGGAAGTAAAGGATGTGTTTGACTTAGTTTTCTGCAAGAGTTGGGAAACTCCTCTACTGTAAACTCAATCATCAGTATGAAGTAGAAGAGGACATTCTAAACAAAATCTTATGAGCTGCTAGGGTTTTTTTTTTTTTTTTTTTTTTTTTTTTGCCCCTCACTTTGGCCATTTGGGAGGATAAGAGGGTGTGTTCTTCTAATTAGTCCTCTCTGGTCTTGGTCACATGGAAGGTGGTCCCAAGAAAGAAGACATAATAATGCTTAGGGGGGAATCCCATGTTGGGTTGGGTTTGGTGGGGACTGCGGCGCCGCTTTGGTTGAGTTTTGTTTTCATTTGCAGAAAATGGCAAAGATGGATTCAATGAAGCCAAGAAGGATCCATCAATTAGAGCGTGAAAGGTCCTTTCATTGAGTGTACCAGAAAGAGAAAAATAAGTAAATAAAAATATCCCATCATTCTTGTGCATTGTTCTATGTTTATTTGCATTTTGGCTTTGAGAAAGCATGCACCTCAGGAGTGCAACATCCATCATTTTCAGCCATTGCTGAGCCACTTGCTTGTTTTGGTAATGGGAGAGATGCTTCACTCATGTACATTGGTAGTCATGTTGGACACTCGTCTCGATATGGACCACAAGACATCATTCCATTATCACCACGTGAAAGACATCTAACCCTTTTCAATCATGTTGTTCTATCTTTACACTAGATGAAATTGGGGTTTAACTAGAAGCTTGTTTTGTTTTCCTAGCCCATGTTTTTGTAGTGAACACTCTAAAAACAAACATGACGTTGGCTCTTCATTTTACTTGACAAATTTATGAATCGGATGTACGCACTCTTGGTGGGATCAACAGTGCCATTCAATCAGGTGGATCCGATAATCTTTTAGAAGGGAGGATAAGAAACGTACTTGGATTGCATAGCCCCAATTCAACCACGAGTCTAATACAGAAATCAAGTCCTCTTTAGGTTGGCTGACCCAACCCTTGAAGTTAAAAGAAATGATACTAGATGTGATATGAGTAGAAGAGATCAAACATTCTTCATGAGTTATAAGCCGGTCTCTCGTTGTTCTCTCTAATATCAAAGATCCTCTAGAAAGATACCAAATGAGGTGTTTTAACTTTAAGCATTCAAATGACACTTTGTGTGACCATTAGACAATGAGGCAATAACATCGAGAAATTGGTGATAAAAGGGGGAGATTCTCTAGTCGAAATGTGAAGGTAGGTTGTGATGTATACCACGTTGATGATTTGTTTGGTTTGTTACACCACGTCAATTATATAATAGACATATACAATAATTTTCCTCGTACTCTAGCTAAAAGAAAAAGTTACTGCTGTGTTGTAGCCAAAAACTACTCTTCTAATTGTGAATTTTAATTTTCATTGATTCTAATTTACTATATGATGTAGTAAATTTTGTTTGGAGAAAATGATTACCCAATATATATATATATATGTTTGAACATATATATATATGTTAACTTGCTATACTTTAGCTCAAATTTGTTAAATAATATCACTAATTTTTTAGTGTATTTCGTCACTCCAGTCGATTGATAGAATGAACTTGAGTGTTTTTTTTTGGTGTATGAATGAACTTGAAATTTACCTATCTACTCGTTATTGGAAAAGCAATGATTATCATCATGTCGAAAAAAAATGCTGATTTGATCTTTTAACTGAGATTAAATTAAAGTGCTGCTCGCCCCACGGGCAGCAGTGCATCCAGTTGGGCTTCTTCACTCTATAGACCTGTGCGGCGTTCAAGTCCCCATGAGCAACTACTCTTAACTCGCTTCGTGGCAAGGGCGGGGCCCTCCCATTTGCTCCGTGGCGGTGGAGATGTAACGCCACAACCAGCACAAGTCAGAACGGCACGGGTTTAACATGTTCATTAACCAAAAAGAAACAAAGAAAAGCGAAGTTCGGTGCTTCTCGACAGAGGCTTCATTCAGATCTCACTTGGACTTGTACCGGTCCAATCCTCACTAATCTGAGCTTAAATCATGTTAAACACAAGTATATACCCGGCCCGCCTAAAAATCCAGATTTCCCGTTTTGGGCTGAAACCCGACCCGCCTCGGTTCTGCCACTTGCAAGGGTTTCTAGGCAATCGAATCTGACACCACCAATCACACCACCAATCACACCACACAGAATTCACACGGGTCTGTGACTGTCATGGATTTTATAGTCCATTTAAAAGCCCAAACTTAAGGAATCTTCTCAGCTTTTTGAGCACTATTCTCACAAATTCAATGGACAGAAACTTACACTTTCGGTTTCGATAATGTTGTCCATTTGACGGTGACGTCGGAAAGGCATGCCTGTTCCCTTGGAGAATATAGCAGACGGAGAAAGCTAAGACGAGGGTGGATTTTGGCATATTGATCTAGGAAGTAGCTTCTTATCCATAGTCCTCGAGATCCGAGAAGCTAAATGAGTTTGATCTGATTTAGTAGCGAGTTTAAAGGGGAAAAGGGACACTAAGGTTGTAATTTCTCCAATCTGGCGTTTGATTGAAGGGTCACGAAGCATGGACATGACCTAAGAGTGGCCATCAGGCCTCTTTTTTTCCAAAAAGAAATGAACTTGTTTTTTAATGAAAAATTTCAAAAATAAAATAAAATTAACTAGTTTATTTTTTCGAACATTAAGAGTAGAGAACTAATAAAAACACTCACTCAATTAGAGCATATTGAAATAAAAAAAACTTCTTTAAAAAAAAAAAACCATACATGTTCTATTGCCCTAATTTCGATTATATATAAATTACACAAAAGATAACTTCCAATGAATCCGATATCCTCAATGTTGGCTTCCTCACCATGATTTGAACGATACAATGTTGTCACTGTCTTCGTGTTGGGTGCATTTCTCTGGCATCAATTCTTGCAAAACTAATCACTCCCTATGATAATCATTTTTTAATTTTTTGAAGACAAGTTGCATCTATCGTCTTTCAAGATTCGTTGAGCAATTCTTAGCCAACCCCATCCCTCACCTATTGTCACATCTAAATTTTTCATGTGTACCCGTGAACCTGATAATAGAAGGACGGGTGAGAGAGAACAACCGGTCCTTGTTATTCTCCAAGTCGGTGATTTTCTTTTCTTGATAGCGATAATATCATGAGAGGTTCTCTCTTTTCTTATTCTAATTAAATACTAGGGAAGTCATTAATAATCTCCTATCTAACGCGGCAAAAAATCCACCGATATGTTCTCTCTGCTCATTGGCATTATTAATTAAAACATTTCGAGAGTCACATCTGACTGCCTTTCTCCTTCCACTTGCAATATTTTATGTTAGCATACTGCGTGATCTTCAAGCAATGACTAGTATTGTTTAGTATGGACATATAGAAGAAGAAGAAAAACACAATAAAAACCAAAATTTGGGGGACCAAAAGAAGAAGACTTGAGTAGGTAAAGTAATCCATTAATCCAAATGATTAGTCAATTTTTAAAGTCGATGGAATAACTAGGAGTTATATAATGCCCAAGTCGCTTAAAAATTGACATGTATGGGTGACATTGAATCCGACGCAAGCACATACCGTTCACAGAATAAAGTTCCAATTTTTGGAAAAACATTGAAACCTCAATTTAATTTAGGTGCATTACTTCATCAAGAGTGAATTGCCTTGGTTTGTTTGAAATGAATGCGACTGATAAGTGATGTTTATGATGTGGCGTGTGTATTGAGACGATGCTTGATTTAGTATTGGAGATAGTAAGTAATGTCCTAGCATTTTGCTCTTGTTTATCATGGCAAGGGAAACCCTTCCTATGTAGGTAAATTCTGGATTTATGAAATACTCCACTAATCTTATGGATAGGTAAAACGTGAGTCAAAATCCGAGAAGGCTGCCCAAACGTTGAGTGATTTTCATTTGCTAACAAAGACACATGATGGTTGGTACGTGGCCTGTGGGTTTACATATCGCTACATCACTAGGATAGACTATTGTAAGTAATTAAATAAAGTATATAATACTATAGTTATCCACAGGTAGAAGGAAAAAATATTCCTGCATTAGCAGAAAGAAACTTCAGATCCAGTTCTATAGTTAATAAGCAACCAGTAGGTTTTGGCTCAACCTTAATTTGTTCAGATTCCACCTTAGTTTGATTCGCTTCCATCCCATTTTCACGGAGTCCAACTTGCTCTATTTGGTCAAAATGTCTCTCACCCTCATTTTTCTTTATCTCTACCTTCCAGTAATTCATTCCACCAACTATAATAGTTTTGTGCTATCATATTTATTTTATTTTCTTTCTTGGATTTTTCATTGTTCTCGTATTTTATTCATAACATAATGCTTCACACAGTCCCTGGATCTCTTCTCGCAAATTGCGGGCGGAAGAACAAAGACAAGTGCCATAACTTGGCACACGCCGGACACTTAAGTGCCATAACTTCCAAACGGTACACTTAAGTGCCACTTTTTTTTTCGAGTGGGACACTTAAGTGCCACCTCCGGCGACCCTTGCCGGAAATCCTACGTGGCAATATTTTATTATTATTTTTTGCCTACGTGGCTCGCCGGAGCTCCAAATCAGCATAAAATTAACAAAAAAATTTTTAAAAAAGAAAATTTTAAAAATTTTAATTTTAAAAATTTTTAAAAATTTAAAAAAAATAAGAAAATTTAAAAAAATTTAAAATTTAAGAATTTTAAAAAAAAAAAGTGGGGAGGTCGAACGGGCGGCCGAGGGCGAGCCCTCGCCGCCGCCGCCCTCCCCGCCGTCGCCGCCCTCCCGCCGTCGCCGGCCCTTGCCGGCGACGGAGGGGGAGGGTCGGTCGGGGTCGCCGGCCCCCGGCCGACCGACGGCGAGGGCTGCGAGCCCTCGCCAAATCGCGGCGAGGGCCGCGACCTCGCCCCCAAATCTGGGCGAGGGCTCGCGGCCCGCCGCCGGTCGACCGGCCCCGGCCGGGTGGCCCGGCGACCCGGCCGACCCTCCCCCTCCGTCGCCGGCCCTTCCCGGCGGCGGCGGGGAGGCGGCGAGGGCCCGCGACCCCTCGCCGGGATCTGGGCAAGGGTCGCGGCCCGCGCCAGATCTAGGGCGAGGGTCGCGGCCCTCGCCAGATCCGGCGAGGCTCGCGGGCCCTCGCCACCTCCCCGCCGCCGCCGGAAGGGCCGGCGACGGAGTGGGAGGGTCGGCGAGGGCCCGCGAGCCCTCGCCCAGATCTAGGGCAAGGGTCACGGCCCTCGCCGCGCTTCGGCGAGGGCTCGCAGCCCTCGCCGTCGGTCAGCCGGGGACCGGCGACCCCGGCCGACCCTCCCCCCTCCGTCGCCAGCCCTTCCCGGCGACGGCGGGAGGCGGCGACGGCGGGGAGGCGGCGGCAACGAGGGCTCAGCCCTCAGCCGCCCGTTCGACCTCCCCCACCCTTTTTTTTTTAATTTTTAATTTTCTTAATTTTTTAAAAATTTTAAATTTTTCTTAATTTTTTAAATTTTTTGAATACTTTATAATTTAATTAATTTTTATATTATTATTTACACGTAGGCACGAAACGGCGTCGTTTTGCGTTTTCTCTGCCACGTCAGCGTGCAAAACGACGCCGTTTTGGACTAAACTCGCCGGAAAATTGCCACGTCAGCCATTTGGCCGGATTTTCGCCGGAGTGGCACCTAAGTGTCCCATTTTACTCCGATGATGGCACTTAAGTGTACCATTTTAAAGTTATGGCACTTAAGTGTCCCGGCGTGCCAAGTTATGGCACTCCAGGTGTCCTCACCTCGCAAATTGCGTATAAGTTCAAAAATCGCTCCTGACAAAAATGATTAAAAATAAGCAGTCTAGATAACAAATAATCAATTAAAATTTTTACAGCTCCTTCATTAATTCTTAATTAATAATGGGGTGCAGATGATAACAAAAACCCACTATGTAATATGATTCCCTTCACTCCCACTTTTATGGAGACCAATCTCTCTCACACGAAGCATTACTACAATAGTGATAATAATATTCTTCACCAGCACTAGCGTGCAGGGCGTACTTAATCCATACTTAATTAATGGACGTAATTAAATAATGGGTATGAATTTTCCTTTGATAATTTTATCAAATGTTTCTTTCCCTTTTTCTTGCGCATAAGTATTTCAACTTGGCATTAGCCTCAAATGCTATGCTAGACCTATAAATTGCAACTAAACGAAGTCTAGGACAAATTGAAGGCATGATCACATGCACCAGCAAGTCGCTTTTCTTTTGCTAAAGGATTTTCTTACCCCTCGAAGAAAACCCTTTAAATATCATCCAAAGTAGATAGGTAAAAATGAAGTGTGAGCGGGAAAAATACACACACACACACACACACACACACACACATATATAT
Source organism: Eucalyptus grandis (assembly GCF_016545825.1). Classification (NCBI taxonomy): domain Eukaryota; kingdom Viridiplantae; phylum Streptophyta; class Magnoliopsida; order Myrtales; family Myrtaceae; genus Eucalyptus; species Eucalyptus grandis. The sequence continues at coordinate 29,071,598 of NC_052622.1, read as the reverse complement.
ATATATATATATATGTATATGTATACACACACGTGTGAAAGAACTCTTGAACATGATGAAAGAATAAATATTGCATGTATAATAGGTTGAAACATGTCCTCCAACTCATGAAATCTGAGAGTTCTACAAACTGTCATTTTGATCAATCAAAGAACTCAAAATATTAGTTCTCTTCTCGAGGAAAATTTTGATTAGCCTCTTTAATTTCATGGGCTATACACATGCAGATGTCTACGGATATAAGTGAATCCAACCTTAATGAGCTAAAGGAAAACTCTATCCTCATGTCACGGGCAAGGAATGTTTACCAAATGACATTATTCCCTTCACTCCCACTTTCATGGACAGCAATCTCTCTCTCTCTCTCTCTCTCTCTCTCTCTCTCACACACATCACACATTACGATACTAATCATAATTAATTTCATTCACCAGCACTAGCGTGCAGGACATGATCCATACTTTAATTAATCACATTATCCAGGCCGATAGCGTACTTTAAATCAATTGATGGAAAGATTGAATGCCCTCAATATTATTTTACACCATTATTATCGAGAGAGGACCTGATTGTAATCTAGTCCAAAGAACCGATTATGATATGCCGCATATTAAATAATTTACATGCCTCGCGCATGTCCACGGTGATCAAGTACGAATTAATTTCTTTATTTGTCAAGTTGATTGTATTGCTACTATTAACTATAGGGTTGGCAAAGCTTTTGGTCTAAAATAAGTTGTCTTCTTTGTATAGGTACTCTATGTCAATGTGCTTAATCTCGACCCTAATTAACATTAGACAATCACAACATCACCAAAGACTCTCCCCCCTTCTCTCTCCCCTCTTTTGATCTCTCTAGTGATGGGAAAATTGTCCAAGAAGTCCTAAACCTATTGTAGTTTTATCAATTTAGTCATAAACTTTTTAATTATGCCAATTAAGTCTATTTAGCCAATTTTGGCTAAAAATCACTGACATGGACATCAATCATCTTACGTGGCACGATTGGTGTTTACATAGACAATTTTTAATAATGTTATTATTATTTTTCTTTTCTTTGTTTTTTTTTTTTCAAACAATTATGGCTGACGAGAACCAACATTGCTTTGGTTGGGCAAGGGCATCGCGGCTTTCATAGGCCATAGTTAAGGGCCTTTGCGCCCTTGCCAAGAGCCAAGTGAAGGCATTGTGGCCCTTGCTAGACCTAGGTGAAGGCTTGACGCCCTCCCCTGTAGCTGATAAGGAGCATGACACCCTCATCGGTTAGAATTGTAAAAAAGAAGAAGCAAAGAATACAAAACAAAACAAAGATAGACAGCCTCATTGGTTAGAATTGTAAAAAAGAAGAAGAAGCAAAGAACACAAAACAAAACAAAAATAGCAAAAGGAAAAAAAGAAAAATATAAAAAATTAATAAAAAACCAAAAAATATTAAAATTTGTCTACATCAACTCCAGGCATGCCACGTAAGACAGTTGGCATCAATGTCATCGATTTTCAGCCAAAATTGATTGGATAGACTCAATTGATAAAACCTGAAAAGGTTTAGGACTCTATTAACATGGTTAGAATGTATATAACTCAATTGATATAATTAGAATGTTTAGGACTAAAATGGACAAAAACACAATAGATTTAGAATTTTTTAGACAATTTTATCCTCTAGCAATGCGTGCTCGAAATTATGTATGCAATTAATACCAATGAAGAAACTATAATATATTAATTTCCGCTTTGTGATGCAATTTGTTTAATGGTGTGCTTTGATTCCCTTAAAATTTTGCTTGGCGAAGTACCATTAGATTAAGCCAAGTGGTGCAAATTGCAATGGCCTTTTACCGGTTGGAAGTACAAGAAGAGGTAAAAATAACCCGTTCCATGTGAGAGAAAGTACAATGAACAATTTAAAGCCAAAGCCAAAAGGTTGTTTATTAGTGTTAGATCCAAGGATTTCAATGGCATTAATGAGCACAACTATTTCTTAATATAATACAGAATATCAACATGTTATAGATAAATTTATAATGGAAAGGTCACTTTCCCCATATAGATAGGTATGGGAAATTGTCCAAAAAGACATAAACCTATTCTACACCGACAAGTTCAGTTCTAAATTTGCCAATTTAATTTTAACCTTTTAACAAATTACAAATGTAGTTATTTTTGTTGTTACCGATCAAACAGTAAACAAGAAACAAAAAACCAGAAGCTATAGATTTCGAATGAGGAAGAGAAGCACAGAGAAACAAAACACGAACTTGCATACATCGGTTCTAATTAGGAAACTGTCAAGTACAGGACAACTTAAACAAGAACAATAATTGCTTACAAAGCACACACACGTGCAGCATATAACTACACCTAAATGTGCTAATTCACTTCCTCAATAACAAAAATACCAGCTGCATAATATAACCAACTTAGCAAGAAAAATAAACCATAAGAAGAAAACAGAACAGAGGAACATTAGTCGAAAAACCAGCAGCACTGAGACATTATAATCCAACAAACTCCTCCTTGGATTAGTTGCTGCTGCATACTCCAATTTTCTTTCTTAATACTTCAAATCTTCCAGCTTGAAGTGGTTTTGTGAACATGTCTGCAAGTTAATCTTTAGATCTGCAATAAATCAGCTTAACTTCACCATTTTGTTGCACCTCACGTAGAAAGAAGAACTTAACCTTGAAATGCTTAGTTTTGCCATGAAAAAATGGATTATGAGATATTGCTAGAGCAGCTTGATTATCCACATTAATTTCGATACAACCACTGGAATTCAGCCATAAATCTTTTATTATCTTCTTCAGCCACAAAGCTTGATTTGCAGCTACAGTAGCAGCTATAAATTCTGCTTCTGCAGTAGATTGAGCTACAATTTCTTGTTTTTTTAGAACACCAAGAGAAACAAGATGATCCAAAACTGAAATAATATCCAGATGTACTCTTCATATCATCCATCGAGCTAGCCCAATCACTATCAGAAAAACCTTGTAAATTGAATTCTTGACCCCTCTGAAACTTCACACCAAAGAACAAGGTTCCTTTTAGATACCTCAAGATCCTCTTTGCTGCAATCAAATGAAGCTTACTTGGATCACTCATAAATCTAGATAGAACACTTACAACAAATAGAATGTCTGGTCTGGTTGGTGTAAGGTACATGAGACACTCTATCAGACTTCTATACATCGAGGCATCCACAGCATCTATTCCATCAACCTTTTGCAACTTCTCTTTAGCTGCCATCGATGTACTGACACTTCGACAGTCTTCCATCTGAAACTTCTTTAGAATTTCCTTCAAATATTTCCTCTGGCAAATGAAGATTTCATATGGACTTTGCTTAACTTCCAGACCTAAGAAATAAGCCATTTTTCCTAAGTCTGTCATCTCAAAACCTGCAAACAAACCTTGCTTAACATTTTCTATCAGTTCTGCATCATTTCTTGTCACCAATAAACCATCCACATAGAGTGACAGAACTACCACACTTTGATTTACTTTCTTGATATAAAGAGTGAACTCACTTAAGCTTTTTGCAAAACCAAAATCCTGTAAATATCGTCTATCTTTCCATACCAGGCTCTTGGAGCTTGTTTTAGTCCATATAGAGCTTTGCGCAATCTGTATACACTTTCCTCTTGCCCTTTAATACCGAAACCTTCAGGTTGTTCAACAAAAATTTCCTCTTCAAGCTCTCCATTTAGGAATGCAAACTTGACATCTAACTGAAAGATAGTCCATCCCTTCTCTGCTACAACAGCTAACATAAGCCTTATTGTGTCCAGCCTTGTAATTGGAGCAAAAGTTTCAGAATAGTCTACTCCCCATATTTGAGCATAGCCTTTCACAACTAGTCTTGCTTTATACTTATTGACATAACCATCAGGATTGAGCTTTGTCTTAAACACCCACTTAACTCCAATCACATTCTTGGCTAGTGGCCTATCTACTAATTCCCAAGTCTGATTTTTCTGAATCATTGCTATCTCCTCCTGCATTGCTACAATCCACTTCTGATCTTCCTTGGCTTCTGCAAAGTTGGATGGTTCGAGCAATGCCACATTACTTCTTTCATAGATCTCAGCAAGTGACCTTGTGCCTCTCACAGGTTGATCATCTATACTCTCTTCCATTTCCTCTGTAATTCCATTGGTCTCCACATCTGTTTCTGGCTGTCTTTCGAAGTGCTTCAATTCTGTGATCCTTCCATCTATCCAATTCCATTCATCTTCCTCTAAAAACATGACATCTCTACTCACAGTTATTTTCCCTGTCATAGGATAGAAAATTCTGTAAGCTCTTGATTGAAGACTATATCCAACAAAGATCCCAATCTCTGTCTTTTTATCAAGTTTGTCCCTCTTAACATCAGGAACATGAGTGTAACACAAACATCCAAAAACCTTCAAGTTTTTCACAGAAGGTTTAATATCTTGCCAGCAATAGTATTCGCTGCCTCAACTTAGAACCTCTTAGGCAAATTCTTCTCTTGCATCATACATCTGGCCATCTCCATAATACTTATGTTCTTTCTCTCACTGACCCCATTCTGTTGAGGTGAGTAAGAAGCTGTAAATTACTACACAATTCCTGCTTGCTCACAAATTAGCTTAAATTTGTTAGCTGTATACTTAGATCCATTGTCAGACCTAAGAGCTTTAATTTTCTTCCCACTTTGATTCTCAACTAAAGCTTTAAACTTCATAAATGCATCAGCTACTTCAGTCTTAGCTCGTAGAAAATAGATCCAGCTTATCCTAGTCAAATCATTAGTAAAGGTAATAAAATACCTGTTTCCATTGAGAGAGGGTTCAGACATAGGTCCACATACATCAGTGTGAACTAGTTCCAGCTTTTGACATATCCTCGAGACTCCTCCTTTGAAGGGAAATCCGTTGGAGAAATCTTCTTGAAGTGTTTTGAAGTTGACAAAACGTTTCTATCAGTCTAGTCTAAAGGCTTGCAGACTCTGTTATTTAAAGTCTGAAGACCTCCGGACAGCCAGACTCAAGACTCAAAGTCTATCCTCATTGACAGTCTCTAATCCGTTGAAGAAAGGCTATCAAGAACTAGATGTTTCGTCAAGGATTTAACCTTATCAACTGGAAAAGATCTCGTGGCTGGAAGAGACGTAATGGAATCCTTTGATTGATCGAGATTGACTCGATGATTGAAGATCCGGTGATTGCCTAAATATTATTGGAAGGTTCTACTTATGGAAACCGAGATCCTGATTGTATGGGCGAACAGGATTGATGGGCTATCGACACGTTCCTTTAATAGCTTGAACGATCTTCCTAATTGATTCCGTCCAACGGATAGATTGGAGGAATTCCTTTGGTAAGTGCCAACGGGTATGATGGCATAAAGGAGTATATAAGGAAGACGGTCTTAGTTGTTCAAGTAGTGCGCGATAGAATAATTCCAAAGTCTGAAGCTCTTTTTGTTTAGACAATCCCTTTGAGCAAATACTTGTATACAAAAGAGAGTCTATATTTGTGAGAAACCTTGAGGAGGTGTGATAGAACATCTACACTTTGTGGAATCAAGGCAAAGCTGTCTTGTAACTTCTCTTTTGATCATAGTGAAATCCAGCCGGTGGGCTGTCGGTGCGGAAGAGTGGACGTAGGCTTGGAATAAGCCGAACCACTATAAATCCTGTGTTCAATTTTCTCTTCCTCACTCTCTCTACCTCGATCGTATTTCATTTGGTTAATCAAGAGAGAATTTCCTTTCTATCATTTACCAAGAATCGCTTCCGTATCTCGACAAATTGTTTGTGCACCTATTCACCCCCCTCTAGGTGTTTATACTAGCTATCTCAATTGGTATCGGAGCCTGTGTACTCACTTTGTTTGAAGTGTTTTACTTTAGAGTTAAAGATCCATGGCTAGTATGCTAGCACCAGGGCTGATGGAAGGGCAAAGCAATACCAGACCACCCTACTTTGATGGAAAGGATTACAACATCCGGAAAAACAAGATGAAAGCTTTCCTACGATCAAAGGATCCCTCGGAATGGGACGTTGTAGAAAAAGGAATTACTCCTACAGCTGCATCGAGTCTCGAAAGAGGGAAAGAAACTGTTGAGACCAGCGGAATGACTCGGGAAGAGATAAACAAGAGACAAGCACTCGATGCAAAAGCAATTTACTCTTTATATTGTGCTTTGTCACCAATGAATATAATAGAATATCTTCTTGTGTTAAGCAAAAGAAGTCGGGATGATTGCATATCACCTATGAAGGAACAGATCGAGTGAAGGAAACCAGAATTAATATTCTTCTCGGTCAATATGAAGCCTTCAAAATGAAATTAGGAGAATCTATAAGCGACATGTTTAGCCGTTTTACAGATATTGTCAATGGTCTTGAGAATCAAGGACAAAAATTTCTGATCCCATGAAGGTAAACAAGCTCTTTGCGTGGACTCTCCAAGGATTGGAACCACATAAAGACTTCGATAAGAGAGACGCAAAGAATTATGCCACTATCTCGTCGATGAGCCGATTGGAACTCTTGAGTCTTATGAAGTGGAACGGATCAATGAAGATGAAGATCCAAAAGGTAAGAAATCCATTGCATTAAAATCAAATGATGATTACGATGATACTGATTCCGAAGATGATATGGACGATGAGGAGCTTGCTCTCATGATAAGAAGATTCAGAAAACTGAATAGAAAATGAAGAAGGTTCAACTCAAAGAAACAAAGCTTTCAAAGACAGCGGACCAAGTCTCGTTGATGATGAGGAACCAAACAAAGATATAGTCCGCTTTGAATGTAAGAAAAATGGACACATCGGACCTAATTGTCCTCTTCGAAGAAGAAGAGAGGAAAAGCTGATAAATTTCGAAAAGCTCTCAAAGCCGAAACGGAGTGATACGAGAATGTGAAGAAAGTGATAATGAATATGCCAATCTATGTCTCGATGGCACAATCGGACTGGATCGACTGGATCGACTCAGACAGTGAATTTGAGGTAAGTGATGTTAAAATTCCTGTCAAAGTTTCTAAATACATTGATGAATTGTGTTTTAGTCTTAAGACTTCTCTCAAAAGAATTTCCGAACTGAAAAAGGAAAACTCAGCTCTAAAACAAAAGGAAAACGTTTTAGTAGAAAGAGTTAAAAGTCTAGACTTGACTGTTTCCACTCTTAAAGAAAATGAAGATAATCTTTTAAAAGAAAATGCTCTTTTAAAAACGACTTATCAAATACTTCAAAGAAATTTTCAATAGGGTCTGAAAAACTTGAAAAAATTCTTTCAGCTCAAAGACCTTACTTCAATAAGTCCGGTCTAGGTATGACAGCAGAAACAATTCCCTTGATTGATTTTCCTAAATTAAAAGAAAGAATTAAGAAAAGACCTCGAGAGAGGCTTACAAAAATCATTTCAAGAAAGTTTTTGTAAAATCAGAGGTAGAAATGCTCTCGGATGTTCAAAGTGCAACAGTCCGGATCACTTTGAAAAAGAGTGTCCTATGGTTTGGAAACCACGTTAAGAAAGTATGGGCTAATCTTGTTTATCTTACTAACACCAAAGGACCCAAGAAAATTTGAGTACCAAAGAAAGCTTGAGACTTTATTTTAAATGCAGGTCTCCGTCAAGAAAAAGGTAAAGTGGTATCTTGACAGCGGATGTTCAAGACACATGATAGGAGACTCAAACTGTTTTATAAAGCTTGCTCAAGTAAATGGTGGAAAAGTTTCATTTGGAGGAAACATCAAAGGAAGTATTGTGGGATTTGGAACTGTGAAAATTGGAAGTCTCACAATAAGTAATGTTTCCTTAGTGGAAGGACTTAATTACAATCTTCTTAGCATTAGTCAATTGTGTGATATCTTGGTTTCAAGATCTTCTTTCAAGAAGGAACATGTTCGGAATCGCAAAGACTCTACTCAGTCTTTCATGGGTCGAAGACATGGAAATATCTATCTTCTGGATGTGAAACCAAATGAATCGCAATGTCTCATCTCAATTCAAGACGAAGCAAGCTTATGGCACAAAAAGCTTGGTCATGTCAATATGAAGCAATTAGCCAAAGTCTCATCAAAACAGCTTGTTCGAGATCTACCCAAATTGCCATACGAAGAGACTGATCCATGCACTCCATGTATTCTGGGAAAGCAGGTAAGAAATTCATTTAAGCCAATAAATCATGTCTCTACTAATCATGTACTACAGTTGCTACATATGGATATTTTCGGACCAACCAGAACCCAGAGCATTGGAGGTAAGAAATATTGCCTAGTAATTGTGGACGATTACTCCCGTTTTACCTAGGTATATTTCCTTGCAAGTAAGTCCGAAACTTTCTCGTATTTTGAAAAATTTGCAAAAAAGGTTCAAAATGAAAAATGATGTGTTATCTCTAGTATAAGAACAGATCATGGAGGTGAATTTGAAAATCAAGATTTTACAAAATGTTGTGATGAATCTGGCTTTAAGCATGTGTTTTCCTCTCCATATACTCCTCAGCAAAATGGAGTTGTGGAAAGAAAGAACAGATCTCTTCAAGAAATGGCTAGAACTCTTTTAATTGAAAGTAAGATTTCTTCACGATTTTGGGCTGAAGCTGTTTCAACAACTTGCTATATCATCAATAAAGTCTTCTTAAGACCTATTTTAGAGAAAACCCCTTATGAGATATTCAAAGATAAGAAGCCTATTGTTTCATATTTTCATGTATTCGGTTGCAAATGTTTCATATTGAAAAATGTAAAAGATCGAGTTGGTAAGTTCGAAGAAAGATCAGATGAAGGTATCTTCCTTGGATATTCTACATCAAGCAAAGCCTATAGAGTCTATAACAAAAAGAGCCAGTCTGTGGAGGAGTCAATGAATGTCAAATTTCAAGACTCAACGCAAGATGAATCAAGTCAGACTCATCAAGAAGAGTCTGAACCTGTTCCAGACCTTTTAAAGCTTACAACTCAAGAAGCATCTCAGACTCTGGAAAACCAGCATCAGGTTGTTCGTGAAGATCTAAACAAAGAGAGAGATCATCAACCAGACACAAGTAACTAGAAGCATAAGTCTAGTCATCCCAAAGATCTTATTATTGGCGAAATTAATGAAGGAATTCGCACCAGATCCAAAAGGCGAGAAGAGTCTAGTGCTGTGGCTCTCGTTTCTGAAATTGAACCAAAGAGCATAGAAGAAGCTTTATCTGATGAAAGCTGGATTGAAGCTATGCAAGAAGAGCTCGACAGTTTAACATTAATGATGTCCGGGAATTGACATCCAAACCAAAAGGTAAAACGTTATTGGAGCTAAATGGGTGTTCGAAACAAGATGAATGAGAAAGGAAAAGTCGTACGAAACAAAGCAAGACTCGTGGCCAAGGGATATACGCAAGAAGAAAGAATAGACTATGATGAGACTTACGCTCTAGTAGCAAGGTTAGAAGCTATTCGACTATTACTTGCGTTTGCTTGTTATAAGAATTTCAGGTTATTCCAAATGGACGTCAAAAGCGCTTTCCTAAATGGATTTATCCATGAGGAAGTTTATGTGGAACAACCACCAGGGTTTGAAGACCCAAAGAAACCAGACTCAGTATTCAGACTCAAAAATGCCTTATATGGCTTAAAGCAAGCACCTCGAGCTTGGTACGACAGATTAAGTAAGTTTTTAAATTCAAAATGGATTTGTTAAAGGTAAAGTGGACACTACTCTTTTTATTAAAAAAGAAAGCACAAGTTTTCTGCTTGTTCAAATATATGTCGATGATATTATTTTTGGATCCTCTAATGAAAGTCTCAGGCAAGAAATTTTCAAAGACTATGCGGGATGAATTTGAAATGAGCATGATGGGTGAATTAACCTTCTTTCTTGGACTTCAAATAAAAAAATTGGAGGAAGGAACTTTTATTCATCAAGAAAAGTATGCAAATGATCTAGTCAAAAAGTTCGGTCTGAACAATTGCAAAAAGGCTGACATACCAATGTCAAGTTCTTTAAAGGTAGACAAAGATGAAGAAGGGAAGAAAGTTGATCAAAAGCTGTACAGGAGCATCATTGGATCACTTCTTTATCTTACCGCTTCTAGACCCGACATTTTGTTGAGTGTTTGCATCTCGTGCTAGGTTTCAATCGGATCCTAGAGAATCTCATCTCGGTCTTTGCGAAACGCATCATTAAATACATTGCTTCATCATCAAGCATCGGCCTTTGGTATCCTAAGAAGGAGACTTTAATCTTCGGGATATTCGACGCAGATCTGGCCGGTTGCGAGTTGATAGAAAGAGCACTTCGGGAACTTGCCGATTGCTTGGAAGCAAGAGTGTCTTGGTTTTTAAGGAAACAAAGCACCGTGTCTCTTTCAACAATGAAGCGAGTATGTAGCTCTTGGAAGCTGCTGTTCGCAAATTCTATGGATAAAACAACAGCTAAGAGACTTTGAAATTGAAGACTCATGTACGAAGATTAATTGCGACAACACCAGCGCTATCAATCTCACCAAAAATCCAATTCTCCATTCAATAGCAAAACATATAGAGATTCGACATCACTTTATTAGAGACCATGTTCAAAATGGAGATGTTTCAATTCAATTTGTTGACTCAAAGAATCAATCGGCGGATATATTCACAAAGCCTTTGGAGAAAAATCAATTTGAATCTATACGTTCCGGACTCAACATTTTGAGGTATGAGGATATCAAAGTCTAAAGACTTTCAGACTCAGACTTACAAGACTTTATCTGAAAGATAGTCTTGGCACGACCGTCAGACTGTAACTTTTTCTCTCTCTAATCTTATCTTGAAAATGTACGATCGTCAGACTGTGTTTAAATTATTGCTATATTTAATTAACAAAAATATTGCATCGTTTCATTTTCAAAAAGGAAGTTATTTTTGAAATGGCTATTTTTGCGGAAAAAGACAGTTATTTTGAAAAGGCATCTTTTTATTTCCTTTGTGACGGTTCGTTTATCTCTCCTTTTAACCGATCGTGCACTGTCGATTCCTCTTCACTTTACTCTCAAAAACCCTAGAAAGCATCGATCCTCCATTCCCGTTTGTCTTCTTTGTTTAATCTTCAAAAAGTTGTCATCTTTCTTGGGAAAGTCAAGCAAGGAATCTTCCAAAGGCGAGAAAGATGTCATCTTCAAGAAAGTCTTCGAGAATCGCAAGCGGGGGACCACGGCGAATGAGTGAGGGGCCTACGCACTTTGATCTTACTGAAGAAGAAGTGACCCGTAACAGCAACCGAGCCCACAACATTCTCAGCAGCGTCATTCTCCTCCATCTAGTCTTCAAGGCGTTGATCATCAACAACAGGAAGAAATCATCGAGGATGCAGACCCAGTAAGAGTTCAAAAGCCCGCTTTTATTTACAAGCTATATCGTGCCTTAAAAGGAATTCATACTCCTTTGAACTATGTTGATGATTTTCTTAAAGACAAAGGATATAAGAACGAATATATCTTTCTGCGAAAAATGGAAAGTTTGGGAATTGCTCGTAAAGGGGTGGCTGAGGAAACCCTTGCGAATATCCCAAGTGATCCTCGTGACTGGGGGCCAAATCCTGTAGATGGAAATGATGATGACAATCTGTACAACCTATTTCAACCGAAAATGGGTATTGCGGCTGAAACTCAGGGAAAAAGGGGAGATTTGTTCAGATCAAAGGAACAAAATGATCTGTACTCGAAATTGCTGAAGCGTGGGGTAATAAACCCTAGGAGTGTGGATTTTGATTTTCTAGATCTTTGTGAATGTGAACTTGAGGGAAAAGTTCAATCATCTTCAACTTGAAAAGTTCTGTTCTGACAATACAGAGGCTTATGCTGAATTAATTGCATATTTCTATTCAAATCTTAGCTTTTTGGATGCGAATAGATTCTCCTTCAGCGTTAAAGACCAAGATTATGTTGTGGATATGAATATCTTTGGCAGATGTGTTAGGAGTTGAAAGAGGAAGCTATCAACCAATTAAAGTTTCCATTGCTCGAGCCACACTTGAACTGGTGAAGGACAGGAGAACAGATGAGAAGATCACCTATTTAAGGATGAGTGTATTCACCATCTTGCTTCACAAGATTGTGATTAATTGCCTCCGACCGAAATCAACTTCCAAAACTGATGTGTCAAGTTCAGAGGCCAAGCTGATGTATGCCATTCTCCTTGGGAAAAGGTTTTCTCTCCCTCACACCTTGTCATGTTTCACATGTATAGAGCAATGATGAAGGACAGAGGTCAACTCCCTTACCCAAGCCTTGTTACGAAGTTATTCGGACATCGAATATTCAGCCTCCACAAATCTTTTGTGTTCGACCATGCGATCATATGGTGGTAGGACTGAAAATGGTGACCAATATGCGTCTGAAGGAACTGAGCAAGGAGTTGGAGAAATTCAAGGAGAAGACTCCTGCCAAATCTCATCAAACCTCTTCTACAGCTAAAAGAAAAGGGAAGGAGCCCATGGTTGCTCCATCCAAAAGAAGAAGAGCTCTCCTCGTTGAGGATGAAGATGATGAAGATGATATCACCATCTCTGCAATGGCTTTGAAGAATTTAAGTCGTCCTAAAGACTCGGAACAAATGACAAAAGAAGCAGAGAAGAAGGAAGAAGAAGAAAGAGAAGCTGAAAAAGAAGCAGAGGAAGAAAGACCTGAAGAAGAAAGAAGAGAAGAAGGAGAACCTGAGGAACTCTCTTCTCCACCTATAGGCATGGAAACAGGGGGAGATCAAGAGAAAGGAGTGAAGTCTTCATATCCTGATGCAAGTGAAGGAGTCAGTCGCTCACCTGCAGACCCAGAGGATGTTTATACCTCTCAATTTCCAGAAGAAGGTCATGAAGTTTCATCGCCAATCATGCGAGATTATGCTGATCTACCATCGTCGCATTTACTCCATCGATCGAACCGAAGCAAGTACTCGGGACCGATAATGGAGCAGATTTTCGCAGAATCATGGATATTCTCTTGGAAATGCGAGGTCAAATTTATGCCTTGGGATGCGAGGTTCAAAGCTTGAAGAATGAAGGTCAAGCTTCTTCCTGTTCATTGAATGATAAGATGCAAGCCCTCTCTATTCAAAATCAGGCCAATGCCAAGAGTGAGGAGATTGCTCAGCTAAAGGAAGATTTTAAAAGGCTGGAAGGTATCGTTCAGTCTATGGAAGATTTCCAGCTTGTCCGCGTTCCCAAGCAATCTTGACTTCATCTCATCCTTTTTAATGATGACAAAAAGGGGAGAGATGCAAGATTTGAGCAAACTTTCAAACCTTCAATCATTAAACTTTTAACTGTTTGTTGGATTGTTTTGTTGTTTAAACTCTGTTTGACTTTGACTTTGTTTTGTGTCTGGATGAGAACTGAACTAAACTTGGACTTGACTGTTTTTATTAAACTAGTATTGATATCTTATGGATGGCTTTATCATATACTAGACTAATCTATTTTCTGTGGTTGCAGATTCTAGTGTTATTCTTTTAAGCCATTTATCTCTATAAGATATGCATATGTGTTTGAGAAATGTTTTGCAAGCCAAAGTTATCCAAATCTGCAGGAAAGTTTTGTCACCATCAAAAAGGGGGAGATTGTTGGAGAAATCTTCTTGAAGTATTTTGAAGTTGACAAAACGTTTCTATCAGTCTAGTCTGAAGGCTTGCAGACTCTGTTATTTAAAGTCTGAAGACCTTCGGACAGACCTTCGGACAGCCAGACTCAAGACTCAAAGTCTATCCTCATTGACAGTCTCTAATCCGTTGAAGAAAGGCTATCCAGAACTGGATGTTTCGTCAAGGATTTAACCTTATCAACTGGAAAAGATCTCGTGGCTGGAAGAGACGTAATGGAATCCTTTGATTGATCGAGATTGACTCGATGATTGAAGATCCGGTGATTGCCTAAATATTATTGGAAGGTTCTACTTATGGAAACCGAGATCCTGATTGTATGGGCGAACATGATTGATGGGCTATCGACACGTTCCTTTAATAGCTTGAACGATCTTCCTAATTGATTCCGTCCAACGGATAGATTGGAGGAATTCCTTTGATAAGTGCCAACGGGTATGATGGCATAAAGGAGTATATAAGGAAGACGGTCTTAGTTGTTCAAGTAGTGCGCGATAGAAGAATTCCAAAGTCTGAAGCTCTTTTTGTTTAGACAATCCCTTTGAGCAAATACTTGTATACAAAAGAGAGTCTATATTTGTGAGAAACCTTGAGGAGGTGTGATAGAACATCTATACTGTGGAATCAAGGCAAAGCTGTACTGTAACTTCTCTTTTGATCATAGTGAAATCCAGCCGGTGGGCTGTCAGTGCGGAAGAGTGGACGTAGGCTTGGAATAAGCCGAACCACTATAAATCCTGTGTTCAATTTTCTCTTCCTCACTCTCTCTACCTCGATCGTATTTCATTTTGTTAATCAAGAGAGAATTTCCTTTCTATCGTTTGCCAAGAATCGCTTCCGTATCTCGACAAATTGTTTGTGCACCTATTCACCCCCCCTCTAGGTGTTTATACTAGCTATCTCAAAATCTAGCTTGTTTGCCAAGAAGACAGGTTTTGCATTGTGGAAGTTCTTCCTCCAAGCTTGGCAAGTCATCTACCAAGCCATTTTTCTGCATAAACAGCATACTCCTCCTGTGAACATGCCCAAGTCTTTTATGCCATAGCTATGTATTTTCTTCTTTGCATTTCAAAGCCATCTGTTGCATCTCATGTGGCTTGAACATAAAAATTTTATCCCTCATTGGAATTCTCAAGACTTCTTTGATGTCAGCATTTTTAATGAGACATTCCCTTCCTTCGAACTTCACTTTATAGCCCTTCTCCATTAACTGACCAACACTTAACAGATTTTGGTCAATATTTGGCACAAAGAGAACATCACTGATTAGCTTTACCTCCTGGTTTCCTTCAATAGCAACTACACCTTTACCTTGCACTTCAATATGCTGTCCATTGCCAATTCTGACTCTGGACCTTACTGTCTTGTTTATGTTCCCGAATAGCTTTAAGTTACCAGTCATGTGATTGGTACAGCCACTATCTACCAGCCATGTATTATTTTCGACTGAAGATTCACCAGCTGAAGCTACAAGCAGGTGCTCTTCATCAACTTCATTTACTGCCACTTATGCTTCTCCTACTTGCTGATAAGTTTTCCCTTTGCAAATAGCTTCCATGTGACCCAACTTGTAGCATCTTCTGCACCTAGCATTTGGCTTTCTTTAGCATCTAAAAGACTGATGATTGGTTCCACCACAGTACTAACATGGCCTTTTATTATTTTTCCATTTGCTAGATCCACCAGTGTTCCCTTCTTTTGGTAAAAACCTCGAATCAACAACATTTCCTCTAAACTGAATCCATTTCTTCCCTTTGCCTTCATCATTTTTCTTTACTTTGGCTTGCAATGCCCCCTCTACATGTTCTTCTCTCCTCATTAGTCTTCTGTGTTGCTGTGCCTGCAAAGCATTCAACAACTCTGCAAGTTTTATCAGCCAAGTCCCTTGTGTTTTCTAGAGAAGCTATAGTAGCTTCAAATTTCTCTGGAAGAGACACCAGGATCTTCTGAACAAGCCTATTATCCTTCAAGTCAGTCCCCAAAACTCTGATTTTATCAGCTATCCCCACTAGCCTATTAGAGTATTCCTTCACTGACTCAGACTTTTTCATATGTTGTCTCTCAAATTCTCTCAAGAGATTCAGCACCTTCATACCTCTTATCTTCTCATCTCCTTCATATTCTTCCTTCAAGAAGTCCCATATGGCCTTTGCAGAGTCACACTTCATAATTCTGGTAAAGATGGTAGGCGAGACAACAGCATACAGGCAAGATTTTGCCTTGGTTTTTCTTGTGGTTCTCTCTTTATGAAGTTTGATTTGATTCATGGTTGGATTATTTGGAAGTGGAGCAACTTCATAATCATCCTCCACAGCTTCCCACAGATCATGACCCTCCAAAAATGCTGTCATCTTAATAGCCCATGCTTGATAATTCTCTCCAGTAAATACTAGAGAAGCCATCGCAGAGAAGCCACTCGACCCTGTCTCCATCACCCTTTAACTTCTTTACACTTCAATACTTGCTTCACTTCACAGTCCCTCAAGATCATTCATGCTCTGATACCACTGTTGTTACTGATCAAACAGTAAACAAGAAACAGAAAACCAGAAGCTATAGATTTCGAATGAGGAAGAGAAGCACAGAGAAACTTAACACGAACTTGTATACATCGGTTATAATTAGGAAACTGTCAAGTACAGGACAACTTAAACGAGAACAATAACTGCTTACAAACCACACACACGTGCAGCATATAACTGCACCTAAACGTGCTAATTCACTTCCTAAATAACAAAAATACTAGCTGCATAATATAACCAACTTAGCAAGAAAAATAAACCATAAGAAGAAAATAGAACAGAGGAACATCAGTTGAAAAACCAGCAGCACTGAGACATTATAATCCAACAATTTTGGCCAATTTTGACTGAACATCGCTAACGTGAATGCCAATCGTTTTATGTGGCATGATTAGTTCTAATGTTTTTTTTTTTTCATTTTTTTCCTTTTCTTTCCTTTCCTTTTTCTTTTTCCTCTTTTTTTTTTTTTTTTTGGCTATATCCCTCCCTTGGCTACTAAGCCTTGACGATGGCTTATGGAGGTTAATAGGGGTCGGCGAGGGCTTGACCCTTGCACCCCTCACAACCTTTATCGAGGACTCGCCTTAGGCCTCCTAAGCAAGGGTAAACCTAACTAGAGGCCACAAGGCTCAACCCTTGAACCTTGGATTGCCTAGGGGAAGGCAATCCTCATCTAGGTGGGCCTGAGCAAGGGCGGCCAAAGGACACAAGGGATAGGCTCGCCTAGGTAGCCTAGGTGACCCTTGCCTGTGGTTGGTGACCAGTGAAGTAAAATAGGAAGAAAGAAAAGAAAGAAAAGAAAATGAGACAAAGAAAATAAAGAAAAAATTCCAAAATTTGAAGAAATTTGCAAAAATTCTCTACACTAGAGTTGGTTATCACAGGTTGTGCCATATAGAATGCCCAGTGTTTATGTCAAAGATTTTTGACCAAAATTAGCTAAAATGATTAAATTGGTAAATCATGAAAATATTTAGGACTAAATTGGCATAATTGAAATGTCTAAAACTGAATTGATAGCCATACATTAGATTTAGAACTTTTTGAACAATCATCTTAGATAAGTATATTATGCCAAGCAACCAAAACAAGTACCAATAGCTACCAATACAAGGGGCTTGCGCTTGTGGTGTGTTCCATCGACCTCCAACTACTTGGCTTGCTATATTCATGCCTTTGACTCCTTCTTTTTGTCAAAGATGAACGAGATATGTCTGGAATATTTCTTTCTTTGTATTGATGCAAAACAAGAATATGGTCGATATCATACATGGGCATCTACGAGGATGTCATTTGCAACTATATGTGTGCAAATGTTTTTGTCTCCATCGAAGATGAATAATACAACATTCCAAATAAGTCACCAACGTTTTACCTTTCCTAATAGCTACAACATCAACCTTTGTTTATTTCCTAGAAAATAAATAATTTGAAAACTATTATTTTAAAATTAATTACTTGAATTGCTCATTGAAAAATGAATGTAAAATATTTTTATAATTCATAAAAATATTTAAACATAAATTATTGTCGATAATAAAATAGTTGTCATTGATTAATTATTTCAAGCGATATAAGTGATCATTTTCTAATAATTTTTCATTGCTTCGGCTTCAATAAGCTTCCGTCAGATGACAATTATTTAAACTAGTGGAGGTTTTCCTTTTTTTTTTATTTAGCTGGAAAAAAAATTGTACTTTGTTCTATTACGATAAAGTTTAGACTTCGGTTATTGTGTAGAAATACAACACTTTTAAGAAAGGATTGTTAGGAAAATATTATTTTCATTATCAATAATAATTGTTAGGCATATATTATTGTTAACCATCAAAGTACTTTTCCTTGACTTGTTTTCTTAACCATAAGAATGGTTAAAATTTTAAATACATTTTCTATATGCAAGTGAGCCTAAGATTAGCATTAATTGAATTAGGGGTGGACAATTTTAGATTTTGTTTAGGTTCCACCTGGAACCTAACTGTTGGAAAAAGTTTCATAATTTTTGGAATCTGAAACCTATCATATATAGAAATTTGGAACCTATCTTATCACAGATTCCAAGGTCAGTTCCACGGTCTACCTAGGTTTCATCTTTTTTCTAACAATTGCAGTAAACCATAATATTTAATAACTATCATTTGTTACAATCCACTAATCATAACTTATATTTAGACAAATGAAGATTATGAAACATTAACAAAGTAAAAGTTTCAATATTGGATATTACCGAAAATGGAAGTTGGGACTAGTGATTTCAAATGATAAACTCAATATTGGACGCCATGGAATGCTATAGCATCACATGAAGACATAAAATAAGAAAAATACAAAAACTTGTTACGACTTGTAACCTATCTATCGAAACAATTTTCCTAATTTTGAACTCCAAAATGTACTCTTCATATTCTAGAACCTGAAAACTGGGGTTTATGATTTTATCCCGAAGTTATGCTTATCCCTAAATTGAACCACTTATTTACCTCGGATCATTAGTATGATAGTGCTAAACGGCTAACTTATCCATTTTGTTAAAAAAACATAATTAAAATAATAAGGATATCACTTAGCAAAGAAAAAATTATTTCGAAGTTATTTTGCAGGTTAGTGACACAGAGTCGCATTTACACGCGTACAACAACTTTATCGAAAGTGATATGTATAACATCTATTACGTCGAATGACAAGAGACTTATAGCTCGATTGCATCGTGACCCTTCGGAGAGACATATATCACAAGAAGCAGAAGCGGGACCCACAAGAGCACGAGATTGTTTGTAACATAAACAAAAATTCACTATGTAATATTATTCTTTTTACTCCCACTTTTATGGAGACCAATCTCTCTCCCATTAAGCATTACGACAATAGTGATAATAAATATTCTCCACCAGCACTAGCGTGCAGGGCATACTTAATCCATACTTTAATTAATGGACGTAATTAAATAATGGGTACGAATTTTCCTTTGATAATTTTATCATATGTTCATTTCCTTTTTTCTTGCGCATAAGTATCTCAACTTGGCATTAGCCCCACATGCTATGCTAGACCTATAAGTTGCAACTAAACGAAATCTAGGACAAATTGAAGGCATGATCACATGCACCAGCAAGTCGCTTTTCTTTTGCTAAAGGATTTTCTCAACCCCCCCAACAAAGAAAACCCTTCAAATATCATGCAAAGTTGATAGGCAAAAATGAAAAGTGAGTGGGAAAAATATACATACATACATACATACATACATACATACATACATACATACATATGTATATGTATGCATATACACACGAGCGAAAGAATTCTTAAACATGATGAAAGAACAAATATTGCATGTATTATAGGTTGAAACATGTCCTCCAACTCAAGAAATTTGAGAGTTTTAAAAACTGTCATTTTGATCAATCAAAGAACACAAAATATCAGTTATCTTCTTGAGGATAAGTTTGATTAGCCTCCTTAATTTCATGGGCTATACATATGCAGATGTCTCCGGATATAAGTGAATCCAACCTTAATGAGCTAAAGGAAAACTCTATCCTCATGACACGGGCAGGGAATGTTTACCAAATGACATTATTCCCTTCACTCCCGCTTTCATGGATAGCAATCTCTCTCTCTCTCTCTCTCTCTCTCTCTCTCTCTCTCTCTCTCTCTCTCTCTCTCTCTCATGACACTTTACGATACTAATCATAATTAATTTCATTCACCAGCACTAGTGTGCAGGACATGATACATACATACTTTAATTAATAACATTCTCCAGGTCGATAGCGTACTTTAAATCAATTGATCGAAAGATTGAACGCCCTCAATATTATTCTACATCATTATCATCGAGAGAGGATCTGATTGTAATCTAGTGCAAAGAATCGATTATGATATGCCGCCATATTAAATAATTCACCCCCCTTCACATGTCCACGGTGATCAAGTACCGGAATTAATTCTTTATTTGTCAAGTTGATTGTATTGCTACTATTAACTATATGGTTGGCAAAGCTTTTGGTCTAAAATAAGTTGTCTTCTTTGTATAGGTACTCTATGTCAATGCGCTTAATGCGCTTAATCTCGACCCTAATTAACATAAGATAATCACAACATCATCGAAGACTCTCTGCCGCACCCCCTCCCCCCCACCCCCCGCGATCTCTCTAGTGATCTAGTGATGTTTAATCATCCAAAAAGTCCTAAACCTATTGTGCTTTTACCAATTCAGTCATAGACCTTATAATTATGCCAATGAAGTTCATTTAACCGATTTTGGCTGAAAATTGCTGACATAGACATTGATTGTCCTATGTGGTACAATCGGTGTTAACATGGACAATTTTTAATAATATTTTTATTAATTTTCTTTTCTTTGCTTTTTTTTTTTGGTTGACAATTTTGGCCATGCGAGGACCAACATTGGTTGGGTTGGCAAGGGTGTCGTAGATTTCACTAGCCACAGTTGAGGGTCTTCGTGCCTTTGCCAAGAGCCAAGTGAGGCATCGTGGCTATGCCCTCCCTTGCAGCTGACAAGGACCATGACATCATCACCAGCTAGAGTTGTAAAAAAAGAAGAAGCAAAGGACACAAAACAAAACAAAATAGCAAAAGAAAAAGAAAATAACAAAATATAAAAAATTAATAAAATACCAGAAAATATTAAAATTTGTTTACGTCAACTCCAGTCATGCCACATAAGACAGTTACTATTAATGTCATTGATTTCCAGTTAAAATTGGCTGGATAGACTCAATTGATAAAATCTGAAAATGTTTAGAACTTAATTGACACAATTAAAAATCTTATGACTCAATTGACATAATTAAAATGTTTATAAATGAATTGGAAAGAAAACCAATAGATTTAGGATTTTTTGGACAATTTTTTCCTCCAACAATATATGCTCGAAGTTGTTATGCAACTAATCACAATGAAGAAACTATAAAGTATTGAATTCTGCTTTGTGATGCAATTTGTTTAATGGTGTGCTTTGATTCCCTTAAAATTTTGCTTGGTGAAGTACCATTTGATTAAGCCAAGTGGTGCAAATTGCAATGGCTTTCTACCAGTTGGAAGTACAAGAAGGGGTTAAAATAACCCGTTCCATGTAAGAGAAAGTACAATGAACAATTCCAAGCCAAAGCCAAAAGGTTGTTTATTAGTGTTAGATCCAAGGATTTCATTGGCACTAATGAGCGCAACTATTTCTCAATATAATAAAGAATATCAACATGTTATAGATAAATTTCTATTGGAAAGGACACTTCCCTGTATAGACAGGCATGGGAAAATGTTCAAAAATATGTAAACCTATTCTACAATGACAAGTTCAGTTCTAAATTTACCAATTTAGCTTGAAACCTTTTGAAAAATTACCAATGTAGTGGTCAATTTTGACTGAAAATCTCTAATGCGGATGCTAACTGTTCTATGTGACATGATCAATTTTAACATAAATAGATTTTTTTTTCATTTTTTTTAATTTTCAATTTTTTCACTTTTTTTCTCCTTTTTTTGTATTGTTTTTCCTTTCCTTTTCTTTTCCTTTTTTTTTTTCTTTTGCTAGATCCCTCCCTTGGCTACTAAGCCTTGACGATGGCTTACGGAGGTCAACAAGGGATGGTGAGGGGTTGACCCTTGTGCCCCTCACAGCCTCTAGCGAGGGCTTGCGTGGGGCCTTCTAAGCAAGGGTAG
The DNA here is from genome assembly GCF_016545825.1 of Eucalyptus grandis. Classification (NCBI taxonomy): domain Eukaryota; kingdom Viridiplantae; phylum Streptophyta; class Magnoliopsida; order Myrtales; family Myrtaceae; genus Eucalyptus; species Eucalyptus grandis. The sequence goes on along the minus strand of NC_052622.1, from coordinate 29,049,803 downwards.
CCCTAACTAGAGGCCATAGGGCTCAATCCTCGCACCTTGAATTGCCTGGGGTAGGGCAATCCTCATCCAGGCGAGCTTGAGCAAGGGCGGCCAAAGGACACAAGGGATAGGCTTGCCTAGGTAGCTTGGGTGGCCCTCGCTTGTAGTCGGTGACTAGTGGAGTGAAATAGGAAGAAAGAAAGAAAGAAAGAAAGAAAGAAAAAAGACAAGGAGAAAAAGAAAATAAAGAAAAAAGATATGAAATTTGAAGAAATTTGCAAAAATTGTCCACATCGATGCCAGTTATCATAGGTCGTGCTATATAGAATGCCCAATGTTCATGTGAAATATTTTTGACTAAAATTAGCTGAAATGACAAAATTGGTAAATCTTGAAAATATTTTGGACTAAATTAGCATAATTGAAAGGTTTGAGATTGAATTAATAGTAGTACAATAGACTTAGAACTCTTTGGACAATCATCCTAGATAAGTATGCTATGCCAATTAACCAAACAAGTACCAACAATTACCTATACATGGGGCTTGCGCTTGTGGTGTGTTCCATCAACCACCAACTAGTTGGCTTTCTATACTCATGCATTATTATTATTATTATTATTATTATTATTATTATTATTATTATTATTATTATTATTATTATTATTATTATTATTATTATTATTATTATTATTATTATTATTATTATTATTATTATTATTATTATTATTATTATTATTATTATTATTATTATTATTATTATTATTATTATTATTATTATTATTATTATTATTATTATTATTATTATTATTATTATTATTATTATTATTATTATTATTATTATTATTATTATTATTATTATTATTATTATTATTATTATTATTATTATTATTATTATTATTATTATTATTATTATTATTATTATTATTATTATTATTATTATTATTATTATTATTATTATTATTATTATTATTATTATTATTATTATTATTATTATTATTATTATTATTTATTTTTAAAGATGAAACGAGATTTGTCTGAATATTTCTTTCTTTGTATTGATGCAAAACAAGAGTATGGTCGATATCATACATAAGCGTTCACTAGGATGTCATTTGCAACTATATGTGTGCAAATATTTTTGTCTCCACCGAATATGAACAATACAAAATTCCAAATAAGTCGCGGACGTTTTTCCTTTCATAATAGCTGCAACATCAATATTTAATCTTCCTTCAATCCACCAAACGAGCAAAGTGGCTAGTATAATAGCTTTGTTTATTTCACGAAAAAGTGAATAATTTGAAAAATATTATTTTAAAATTAATTACTTGAATTGCTCATAAAAATAAATGAATGTAAAATATTTTTATAATTCATAAAAATATTTAAAGAGACATTATTGTCGATAATGAAAACATTTTTAATTGACTAGTAATTTCAAGTGATATAAGTGATCATTTTTAAGAAAATATTTTCAAATCATGAGATTTTCATAGAAGAAATGGAGTCTTGATGGTTTAATAATTTTTCCTAGCTTGGCTTCGATGAGTTTCCATCGGATGATGATTATTGAAACTAGTGGTGGTTTTCCTTTTTTAAGCTGGAAAAAAAGTTGTACTCTATTCTATTTTGATAAAGTTGAGACTTCGGTTATTCCATAGAAATACAACACTTTTAAGAAAATATTGTGAGGAAAATATGTTAACCAATAATATTTTCATTATTAATAATAATTGTTAGGCATATGTTATTGTTAACAATCAAAGTACTTTTCATTCACTCATTTTCTTAACAATAAGAATGGTTAAAATTTTAAAACGTTGTTATATTTTCCATATACAAATGAACCTAAGAGTAGTATAAATTGAACTAGGGGTGGACAATTCCAAATTTCGTTCAAGTTTCACGTAGAATCTATTCGTTGGAAAAAGTTCTATAATTTTTGGAACTTGGAATCAACACTATCTAGGAATTTGAAACCTACCTTGTCACAAGTTCCAAAGTTAGTTCTAAGGTTTACCTGGTTCCGTCTGTATTATAATGATTGTAATGTACCATCATCTTTAATGACTATCATTTGCTACAATCCACCGATCACTACTCATATTTTGACATATGAAAATTATAAAATATTAACAAAGTAAAAGTCTCGTTCTTGGATATTGTCGGAAATGGAGGCTTAGACTAGTTATTTTAAATGATACACTCAACATTTAATGCTATAGAATACTAGAGGATCACATGAAGACATAAAACAAAAAAAATAAATATAAAAACTTGTTATGACCTGTAACCTATTTGTCGAAGTAGGTTCCCCAATTTTGAAATTTGGAACCTACCCTTCACATCCTAAAACCTGAGAACCGAGAACCAGGGTTCTCGATTCTATCCTAGAGCTATGTTTATCCCTAAATTGAACCACCTATTTACCTCGGGTCATTGGTGTAATAGTGCTAAACGGTGTTTAAAACATAATTAAAAGAATGAGAATAGCACTTAGCAAAGAAAAAAACTATTTCAATATTATTTTGTATGTAGTGACACAGAGTGGCATTTATACCCGGCATACCAAGTTCATCGAAAGAGATATGTGTAACATCATCTATTACATCGAACAACAAGAGACTTATAGCTCGATTACATCGTGTGGTCGCTATGATATGCCATAAATAAAATATACCCTTTGGGAGAAATATATCTCAAGAAGCAGAAACGGGATCCGCAAGAGCACGAGAGTGTTTGTAAGATGGAGAAATCTCTGTACCCCCGCCCCAAGCTCTGTCTTTAATAGACTAATGCTCGAGGCTAAAAGCAAGACAAAAGGAAGGAAATGAGAATAGGTGTGGAAAATTGAAATAAAAAAAAGAAGAAGAAATTTATATAAGAGAGGAAGAGAGGGAAATTTGAAATTGTTTCTTATAACTTAGGGCTTTTGATTAAATCCAACGACGATGTAATATATAATTTACACTAGTCATTGGATTTTGTTGAGAAAAATTTGGTTAGAAAATTAACTTCGAATATACAGATTACTCATCCTACGTAAATGTGTAAGTTGTTTTTTTGGTGATGAGCTTAACAATTATCCTAATTTTTATTGCATCCTCAATTTTTAACTTTTAGGATAAAGCATTAAGCATTTCACGTTATGTATGGAATGAACAATTCTTGATCATGCGAGAACAATTGTTCATCTTTCTTTAATTTTTGAAAGATAACCAGTTGCTTATCTACTATGCACTGCTCAATATGAATGATTTTTTAATATATGTCATGAAAGATAAATATGAAGTACATTTAACTAGTTTTTGGTCAGGTATAGTTATATGTATAAATATTCGGAGATACTCAAGAATGGAAATCTTCTTATAATTATATATTAAAAAATTCTTAATTTGGAGATATAGAGTTGGCGACCTATATTATTTTGGTAAAAAATTGATGACTTGATTGAGTAAAACAAATCACTTAATTAAACAAATTTTCATAAGAGAATGGGAAAATTTTGATAAAGAGCTTGAAGGCTATTTTCTCGAAAGAGGGTTTAGAATGAATATTATTTCAAATAAGAGTTTGAAATGATTAATTAGTCTAAAATAAGGGCCTAATTCGCTGATCGACAAGCAAGTAATTTTTCTGGCTATTGTAATAGGGACACTTTTGTTCACAAAAAAATATGAATAATTGCAATTCCAACAAAACAAAAACTCCAAAATTTCTTCCCCTCTTCTCGTTTAGAGATTGCTCGTAGGATTCTTCTTAAGTTTGGCCTCACCCAGTGATAGTTTTTGGATGTGGTATCTGAACAGCACTAAACTCAGCAATTCGAGAGGCGAATTGTTTTTGCGGAAGAAATCTTAATTGTTGCCCCCAAATGTTCTCTTTCGAATGTGCAAGCGGAGGGTTCTGTTTTGGGAGCTCAAATTCACAATAATAGTTATGTTCAAGATGTCGCTGATGAAGGAAAACTGAGATTTTCTGAATATTTGTTTTTGATCGGAAGAAAGGTGTATAGGAGGCCGCAAAATAAAATCCCAGGAAGCGAGCGATAAATCCGAAGGTGGACCAACAAAGCAAAGCTTGCTAGGGTAACTATCGGGTCGTCCGACAAGAATGAATCATCCCACATGAGTCCCTCACCATGAACCCATGGAACACGGTTGGCTTCGTGGGGATTGCAACGTGGCGTTCTGACGATGAGTGCAACGAAGAGCTCGTGAATGACATAGTGAACTCGATCATCATTGGCGATCGACGCTTATAATTAATCGAGCTCACTGATGAAGTTGGAGGAGGAAGAAGGGTCAGAATTGGAGAAGGAGAAGGTGGCGGAAGGCTGGGCCTAAGAGAAGCAGGGATGGATTTAGTGAGGAAAAACTATCAGATCTATACCTTAATCAGGAGAGGAAAGCTCTCATGAAAGGAAGAGATGCTGCAAAAATAAAAAGAGAATCTCTGCTTACCCTGCATCGCATCAAAACCTATTCTAAAGATGTGTGTCTTTTTTGACGTTGAAGCTCGTCTAACGTTTGTTTGAGGTGAATGTGGAACTTGGATCTTGATATTAACGTTGAAGCTCGATGAGGGATGCCATGGTGCAAGGAACAAGAAAATGAGAAGAAATTGGGGGTTTTCACTTTTAGGCATTGCAATTTTTTATTTAAATATTTTTCTAGATAAAAGTGCCCCCATTTTGCTTACCGGAAAAATTACTTCCTCGTCAGGCCCACAATTTCACACCCTTATTTGGAATTGACTAGGCCAATTCCGATTTTTATTTGAAATAATACCTATTCTAAGTTCTATTTTGAGGATTGATTTCATTTTAATTTTTTGTTTAAATTTTTCCAAAATTAGTTGTGATTTTCAAAGCACTTTTCAAATCCTTCCCATCAATGGTTCGTCATTTAATTCTACCTTAAAGTCCGAACCAAAAAAAAAAAAAAAATTCTACCCTAAACGAGAATGATTAATTAGATTACCCGGAAATGATGTGCTAGTTTAGTCCCTTTATAAACTGGCACTAAGACGACAACACCCTCACGCTGTCACCTTCCTTTTTCTGGGGTCTCTCTCTCTCTCTCTCCAAAAGTACCTGTGACTCCTCTTTCCCGAGAAAGTTGCACCAGAACCATTTGTCGTCGATCGCTTTTATCGTAGTACTGCACTTAACATATCGCTTCATTTGGCTTTTAGTCAACTCTCTTTCTCTCTCTCTCTCTCTCTCCCTACGCCTCTCTGGGATCATCGCCGTTGTAGTCAGTCTTGCGTGTGAAAGAAGAGAGAGAATGGTCAAAGAGGGAGATCAGAGCGTGACCCTCGATCTTCTGAAGCAGAAGATGGCTGAGTTCTCTAAGGAGAGAGAATGGGATAAGTTTCACAGCCCCAGAAACCTCCTCTTGGCTCTGGTAGTCTTCTTTCCTTGCTATTTTCAATCTTATATGTTGGGTGATAAACCCATCCAAGTGTTTGAGAAAATTCCTGTGCTATCACTCTTTTTCTGTTTGGTCTTCGTTCTTTGCCTGTCGTTTTTGGGTATTTGCTTTGTCTTCGCGATTTTGCCATTTTGGGTGATTAATTGTTGGCCAAAAAGTCAAAAAAATAACTCTTTTTTGGCTGATCTTCTTTGCTTCATAAAAGATCAAAGTTATCTGATAAATCCTTATGCATATCTTTATTTACAGTTTTTTCATAAGCGTGTGAATCAGTTCTGTAGACTTGGAGTCCAAAATCAATAGCATTTCTTTTGTGTCGCTTGATCAATGGATCTCTTACTCACGGACCTATCATTTGGTGTTTGGCATGATTGATAAATACATATCGTAATCTATGGGATTTACTGGGTTTTTGCATCCGTCACCATTCGTATGTCACTAGACAAATTGCAAGGGAATGCCCCCTTGGCTTTGGCTCAACGATATTTACTATTTATCTTGTTATCTGTTTGTCCTTTCTTATTTCTCAGTACTACATTGGACAGTCAAAGTCGTTTACTCGTTTGTATGTCTGATAATGAAGATAAGCTCAGCCTTTTCCCACTCATCTTTCGCACACTCTTTCAGGACTCTTATGCGATAGACGCGCTGTGTAACTTTTGTCCTTAGTGAGTCAGTTAATCATTCCTTGATCATCTTTCACTTGCTGACGGTTTCAGTTATGAAGGGAGGCGTTGTAGTTTTTTTGTTTAAATTATGGGGCAAACACCAGCCCGCTGTTCATAGCATAACTAAAATACATTACAATCAATAAGGTAAAACAGTATCAGATGGGTTCTTAATTTAGTTTTTCTTTGGTCTTTGATTCCTCACACAGGTGGGTGAGGTCGGGGAGCTGTCGGAGATATTCCAGTGGAAAGGGGAGGTTCCGAAGGGACTTCCGGATTGGAAAGAGGAGGAGAGAGTGCACTTGGGCGAGGAGCTCTCGGATGTGCTGCTCTATCTGGTCAGGCTCTCTGACGTCTGCGGCATCGACTTGGGCCGAGCTGCCCTCCGCAAGGTCGAGCTCAACGCCCTCAAATACCCTGTCTCTCTCTCCAAATTAGCCTCTTCCAAGAATCAAGAAGTTATCATCACCAAAACCCTCGTTGACAATAGTGATACTACTGGCACTGTTGGGGCTGAGAGTTGTTGATCGTCTTGGGCTTCTTTTTCTTTTTTTGATCTAAATAATCGACTCTATGTCTCTCGCTCTTAATGAAATCAGACTCTTTGTTTTGTAATTTGCATCGAATGTCGCAAGAAGTGGCTTTCTTCAACATGTCGGCATGATCTTAATGCACTCGCGCAATCTTGCTACATTGAGCATTTATGGCAATGCTTTTGATATGATTACAATCTAGTTTAGTGAGGAGTCTAGATATTGATTCATGCGATCATGGAATTGGCGGTCCACTTAAAGCCGATTTGTCCGGAGGGCAAAATGAATGAACCTAGACAAGCAATCCCTTCTTGAGTCTAACTAGCCAATCTTGGTACGCCCAAACATAGCCATTTATATAAAGAAACTTTAACTTTTTTAGTCACAGGTGAGTCTTGACAGAAACTTTTAGACTTGATAGTTGGTATCGTATCCATTGGACTCGAGCTCGTTCATTAATCAAATATATATATTAGCTCTATTTTGGACAAAAACTCTCGTGCTTCTCCGGTAGATTTTGGGAAAAAATCTTTTGATTTGTACTTTCATATTTGTCGAGATTGTGTTAAAATGGGAACAGAGATCACCAAATCTTTGGGGTCGGTTGGAAAATAGAGCTATAGAGTCTTAAAGAGGGTCTCAATCGCATGGGTGATGATACGGGGTGGGATTGTGAGGTACTGACATATCCTCAAAGATTTTGTTACTCATCCACTTAAAATATTTTTTATTTATTAAATCTTCTTCACTCAGGATAGTTTGTCGTCAGATGATTTTAGCAAGCTATCTTTTAGAGGTAAATCGAAGATCTCATCTAACTTGTCCAAGTCGAACGAGAAACTTGAGTGTCTTTAACCTACGATTTTTTTTTTCCAGAAAATTTTTGGTAGACTTTAAAGATTGAACAACACAAGAATTATTGAGAATCATATTTGCCAAATTATTTCAATATATTTATTTAGGTCAGATTCAAACTCCGACTCATAATTTTCCATTAAAATCGTGCTTTGTGCATGGTTTCCAGGTGGCCCTTTATCTCTGTGTCTTTGAGAAGTATCTCACACTTAGATACTCTAGGGGCCAAATCAAATAAATCAACAAAGTGTTGGCTTTCGAATTTTTTCCTAGATTGAATATTAATCTGTTGAAAGCCAAATTCGTGAATTCTTTTTCTGAGAATGAAGTAAAGCATTTATCTCTAGTCTTCTTAAATCAAGCAACATATTAATTGACCTATTCATTATTGTATTGATAGAGTCTAACCAAATTAGCAATTGATACCTTAGGTATTGCTCTATTAATTTAAGAATGGAATTGTCTTTCCAATTAGACACCTAAGTTTTAAAAACTCGTTTGTCCTTACTTCTCCACATCATTGGGTTATGAAAAAAAACAATGTGTTCACCTTCGCTAGTTTAAATGGCAAAGTCAGGCATTTTGAAACCTCTTAGAAAAGGCTAATTATTGATCCATTCGGGCTGTGGTTTCCTATAAACAAATATGATAACACCCACATCTAGTCCCAATTATTATTGAACTTCGACAAACTATTTTGGGTTCGATATTAGAATTGGTTGCCTAACTTGCCCCTAGGCTGTAATGTCAATCTTGTCAGATTAACTATGTTAATTGGCATATTAGGCCTAATAAAAATATTCACATTGGATGGTACCAATGGAGCCATTGACCTTATATTTTCAACATTTGTCAATTGACTAGCCTATCCACTAGTTTGATTTGCCAAATTATGGTTACCAATTTGGTGGTTTTGACCAATACTATTAGCATCATTAAATGGAGAGGGATTAGGAATATACCTACCACTAGATAGACAAATCATTGTTGATTGGACGATCCATTGCCTTGAGAGAACATCATTTGTAGCATTAATGACGATAAGCTTGATTACATTTGACATGCGAGTCACAATATGGCTGGCCATATCCTTTCCCTAATCTTCGAATAACTTTTTCATGGTGGCCAACATCTAAGGATTTGAAGTAACATTTGGGAAGATATGCTCCTTCATGTTTGCCTCTTTCTGGCCCTCCATTAACGGTTGAAGATTCAAAGTTCATAGTAATCTTTTCACTAATTTGTGTTATTGGATAATTGTTGCGGGCAACATTATTCGACTCTTGTTGATTTTTGGTAGTCTCCTCAAATCAAGAAAATGTGTCCCATCAAACGTGCTAATGAGATTTTTCACCGAAAAAGAAAGACCTGGTCACCTACTTGAAATTCTAAAGGCTTTCGTCGTCTACCTACATAACTATTCTATCTACCCTAGACAGTTCTAAGTGTTGGATAAAACTTTCTTGTGTGTTTTGAAGATAACAAAACGTTTCCATCAGTCTAGTCTGAAGACTGGTAGGCTTTTTAATCAAAGTCTGAAGATCGCCAAACTGCCAGACTCAAAATTCAAAGTCTATCCTCATTGACAGTTTCTAGACCGTCGAAAAAGACTTATCCAGAACTGAGTATCTTGTTAAGGATTTGATTCTATCGATTGAAGAATATCTCTCGACTGGAAATAGTATTTTGGAATCTGTTATTTGTTTTGATTTCAATTCGGGTAATTCAAATCCGTTGATTGATGGAGCATACTTGGAAGGTTCTACTTATGAAAACCTAGATCCTAATTGTGTGGGCGAGCAGGATGGGTGGCCTATCGTCATATTCCTTAAATAACTCGAAATCTCCCTAATTGATTCTGTCCAACGAGTAGATTGAAAGAACTCCTTTGGTAAGTGCCAACGGGTATGAAGGCATGGAGGAGTATATAAGGAAGTCGTTCCAGTTATTCGAGTATGTGCACGATAAAAGAATTCCAAAATCTGAAGCTCCTCGTTCTTTGTCAATTCAATTGTTGAGCGAAAAATTGTACTCAAAAGAGCGTTTATATTTTTGTGAGACCTTGAGGAAGTGTAGCAGAGTCTCTACACTGTGGAATCAAGAAAGAGCTATACTGTAACAACTCTTTTGATTCTTAGTGAAATCCAGCTGGTGGGTTGTCAGTGCAGAAGAGTGGACGTAGGCTTGGATCAAGCCGAACCACTATAAACTTTGTGTTCTTATTCTCTTCTCTAAGCTCTTTATTTTGATCGTAACAATATTTGTTTGTTAGAGTCTAATTTCATTTTCACAATCTATTGCTAAACAAAGTCGGTTCAAAAGTAAAATTATAATCTTTACTCTGCAAAATTTGTTTTCGCACCTATTCACCCCCTCTAGGTGCTCGTACTAGCTTTCACATTTGGTATCAGAGTTTGTGTACTCATTTAAGTTGAACTGTTTTTACTTCAGAGTTAAAGATCCATAGCTAGTATGTTGGCTCCAGGTCTGGTTGAAGGGCAAAGCAACACCAGACCGCCATATTTTGATGGAAAGGATTACAACATATAGAAAAACAAAATGAAGGCATTCCTAAGATCAAAAGATCCTTTGGAATGGGACGTGGTAGACAAAGGAGTCATTCCTAAAGTTGGAACAGTCTCAGAAAGAGGAAAAGAAGCTATTGAGTCCAGTGAAATGACTCAAGAAGAGATAACCAAGAGACAAGCTCTTGATGCAAAAACAATTTATTCCTTATATTGTGCATTATTACCTACTGAATATAACAGAATATCTTATTGTGAAATAGCTAAAGAAGTCTGGGATAGATTGCACATCACCAATGTAGGGACCGATCAAGTGAAAGAAACCATAATCAATATTCTGCTCAGTCATTATGAAGCATTCAAGATGAAACTAGGAGAATCTATCACTGACATGTTTAGTCGTTTTACAGAAATCATGAATGGTCTTGAATATCAAGGTTAACCAATCTCTGAACCTATGAATGTTAACAAGTTACTGCGTGGACTTTCCAAGGATTGGAATCACGTAAAGACTTCAATAAGGGAGACACAAAGGATCATGCCACTATCTGTTGACGAATTGGTTGGTACCCTTTAGTCTTATGAAGTGGAGCAAATCAACGAAAATGAAGATCCCAAAGGTAAGAAATCCATTGCGTTGAAATCTAATGATGATTTTGATGTCATAGATTCTGAAGACAATATGGATGATGAAGAGCTTGCTCTCATGATAAGAAGATTCAAAAAGCTAAATAGAATAGGAAGAATAGTTAATTCGAAGAAACAAGTTCTCAAAAGTTACAAAATAAATCAGTTGAGGATGATGAATCCAACAAGGATGTAATCTGCTTTGAATGCAAGAAAAATGGACACATTAGACCCAACTGTCATTTGCTGAAGAGAAAAAAATGAAAAGCTGAGAAACATCGAAAATCACTTAAAGCAGAAACTTGGAGTGATACTGAGTGTGAACAAAGTGATGATGATTATGCCAATATTTGTCTAATGGCACACTCAGAATCAGAATCAGACTCTGCGACAGACTTAGACTCATACAGTAAAATAGAGGTAAGTAATTTAAAAATTCCTACTAAAGTCTCCAAATATATTGATGAATTGTGTCTTAGTTTCAAAACCTCTCTCAAGAGGATTTCCGAACTTAAAAGGGAAAATTCTGCACTAAAGCAACAGGAGATTGTTTGGAAAGAAAATGTCGAAAGTTTAGATAAAAATGTTATTACTTTAAAAGAAAATGCAGACAATCTTTCAAAAGAAAATGCATTTTTGAAAAATGATATCTCAAGTATTTCTAAAAGATTTTCTATAGGATCTAAGAAATTAAAAAAGATTCTTTCAACACAAAAACCTTACTTCAACAAATCAGGTTTGGGAATGACTACTGAAACCACTCATCTAATTGATTTTCCTAAGGTAAATGAAAGAATTAAACAAAGACCTACAAAAGATTTTTACAAAAAACATTTCCAAAAAGTTTTTGTAAAACCTGTAGGCCGCAGTACTCTTAAATGTTCTAAGTGTAACAGCTCAGAACACTTTGAGAAATAATGTCCTATGGTTTGGAAACCTGTGAGGAAGGTTTGGGCAAAGACTGTATATCACACTAACTCCACTGGACCTAAGAAAATATGGGTACCAAAGAAAGCTTGAGTTTCTTTTTTAAATACAGGTCACTATAAAGAAAAATGTTAAATGGTACTTGGATAGTGGATGCTCGAGACATATGACAAGAGACTCAAACTGCTTTATAAAGCTTGTGCAAGTTAATGGTGGAAAAGTTTCTTTTTGAGGAAATAGCAAAGGAAGAATTGTGGGATACGGAACTGTAAAGATTGGAAGTCTCACGATCAGTAACGTTTCCTTAGTAGAAGGACTCAACTACAACTTGCTGAGTATTAGCCAGCTGTGTGACACCGGTTTTAAAATTAACTTTCAAGAAGGAATATGTTCAGGAACCAATAAAGACTCCTCTCAGACTTTTACGGGGCGAAGACATGGGAATATCTATCTCTTGGATATTAAACCAGAAAAATACCAATGTTTAATCTCAATTCAAGAGGAAGCAAATCTATGGCACAGAAAGCTTGGGCACATCAACATGAAGCAAATAGCCAAGATCTCTACAAAGAAGCTTGTTCATGGACTACCCAATCTAACATACCAAAAGTTTGACCTATGTACACCATGCGTATTGGGAAAACAGGTAAGAAATTTATTCAAACCAATAAATCAAGTATCCACTAATTGTGTACAACAGCTATTACACATGGATCTCTTTGGACCAATCAGAACTCAAAGCATTGGAGGTAAAAAATACTACTTAGTAATTGTGGATGATTATTCACGATTCACTTGGATATATTTCCTGGTAAGTAAGTTTGAAACCTTTTCTTATTTTATAAAATTTGCTAAGAAAGTTCAAAATGAGAAATGGTATGTTATTTTCTATATACGGACAGACCATTGAGGTGAGTTTGAAAATCAAGACCTTGCTAAATTCTGTGATGAATCTGGTTTTCAGCATGTATTCTCCTCTCCTTATACTCCAGAGCAGAATGGAGTTGTGGAAAGGAAGAATAAATCTTTGCAAGAAATGGCTAGAACTCTTCTAATTGAAGATAAAACATTTCTTCTCGTTTTTGGGCTAAAACAGTTTTTACAGCATGCTATATTATTAATAGAGTCTTCTTAAGGCCTATTCTGGAGAAAACTCCTTATGAGTTGTTCAAAGGAAAGAAGCCAATTGTTTCCTATTTTCATGTGTTTGGATGCAAATGTTTTATATTGAAAAACGCAAATGATCAAATTGGTAAGTTTGAAGAAAAATCAGACGAAGGCATCTTCCTTGGATATTCAACCACCAGCAAAGCCTACAGAGTATACAACAAAAAGACTCAATTTGTAGAGGAATCAATAAATGTTAAATTTCAAGACTTTATGCAAAATCAATCGATTCAGACTCAACCTGAAGAACCTGAACTTGCTCCTGACTCTACAAAGTCTAAATCTATAGAAGCAGCTCAGACTTTAGAAGACCAGCAACAAATGATCGTTGAAGAATCAAATGAAGAAAATGATCAACAGTCTAACAAATCATCCAGCAACTGGAAGCACAAGTCTAGTCATCCTAAAGAACTCATTATTGGTGACATTAATGAGGGAATTCGTATAAGATCCAAAAGACGTGAAGAGTCTAGTGATGTGGCTCTTATTTCTGAAGTAGAACTCAAGAGCATAAAAGAAGCTTTAACTGATGAAAGCTGGATTGAAGCTATGCAAGAAGAACTCAGACAATTCAGTATCAATGATGTCTGGGAATTGACTCCTAAACCAAAAGGTAAATCTATCATTGGAGCTAAATGGGTTTTCAAGAACAAGATGAACAAGAAAGGAAAAGTCGTAAGGAACAAAGCAAGACTCGTGGCCAAAGGATATACGCAAGAAGAAGGAATAGAGTATGATGAGACCTATGCACCAGTAGCAAGGTTAGAAGCAATTAGATTATTACTTGCTTTTGCTTGTTATAAGAATTTCAGGTTATTTCAAATGGGCGTCAAAAGTGCTTTTCTAAATGGATTTATCCAAGAGGAAGTCTATATGGAACAATCTCCCGATTTTGAAGACCTAAGGAAACCAGACTCTGTATTCAGACTAAAAAAGACACTATATGGTCTAAAGCAAGCATCTCAAGCTTGGTATGACAGATTAATTAAGTTTTTGATCCAAAATGGCTTTGTTAAAGGTGAAGTAGATACTACATTGTTTATCAAAAGAGAAAACAAAAACTTCTTGCTTGTTCAAATTTATGTTGATGATATTATTTTTGGATCTCCTAATGAAAATTTGTGCAAGAAATTCTCTAAGACTATGTAGGATGAGTTTGAAATGAGCATGATGGGTGAACTATCCTTCTTTCTCGGAATTCAAGTAAAACAATTGAATGATGGAATTTTCATTCACTAGGAAAAATATGTTAAAGAACTTGTGAAAAAGTTTGGCTTGGAGAATTGCAAAAAGATTGACATACCAATGTCAAGTTCCTTGAAGCCGGACAAAGATGAAGGAGGAAAGAAAATTGACCAGAAGCTATACAGGAGTATCATTTGTTCACTTCTTTATCTTACTGCTTCTAGACTGAGATTCTGTTTAGTGTTTATATTTGTGCCAGATTTCAATCAAATCCCAAAGAATCTCATTTAAGTGCTGCAAAACGCATCATCAAATGCGTTGCATCTACTTCAAATTTAGGTCTCTGGTATCCTAAAGAATGAGACTTTACTCTTCTTGGATATTCAAACGCAGACCTAGCAGGATGCAGAGTTGATAGGAAGAGCACCTTGGGCACTTGTCAATTGTTTGGGAACAAGACAATATCTTGGTTTTCGAGGAAGCAAAGTACCATAGCTCTATCTACAGCAGAAGCAGAATATGTGGCTCTTGGAAGTCGTTCATAAATTCTGTGGACAAAGCAACAGCTAAGAGACTTTGGAATTGAAGATTCGTACACTGAGATCAAATGTGACAACATCAGCGCAATCAATCTCACCAAGAATCCAATTCTTCACTCAAGAGCAAAGCATATAGAGATTCGACATCATTTCATTAGAGATCATGTTCAAAATGGAGAAGTCTCAATTTAATTTATTGACTCAAAGAATCAACTAGCGGACATCTTCACAAAACCTTTGGAGAAAAGTCAATTTGAGCTTATTCGTTTCAGACTCAATATCTTAAAGTCTGAAGAAGTTCAGACTCAGGGATAAAAGTCTAATGATATTCAGACTCAGAAGATGAAGATCAACAATTGTAAGTTATTTTCATTTTTAGAAATTTATCTCTTGGATAAAATCTCGAAAATGTACGATTATCTATTAATCTGTAATTGATTGATCTCGAAAAGGTATGATCATCTCCCCAGTTTTCGTGATTATTGCAATCATTCCTTTTCGAAAAATGGGTTATTTTTCAAAAGACAGTTATCTATTTTTCAAAAAGGTAGTTATTTTTAAAAGACATTTTCTATTTTTTTCATTTTTACGTCATTCTGTATGCCTCTTTTCGACTGCTTTATATACTGATCGTCTTCCTCAAAACCCTAAAAGCACAGACCTTCGTTTTCTTACTTTTACTCTCTAGTTTAATCTTCCAAGTTCTCACCTTTTTCGCGAATCGAGTTTGGAATCTCTAAAAAACTGTGAGAATAGCATCCCAGAGAAAGTCTTCAAGGATTGCGAACATGGGACCACAGCAAATGCGTGAGGGTCCTACACATTTTGACCTCACCGAGGAAGAAGAATCTCCGAGACAAGAGCAGAGCCCACAACATGTTTAACAGCATCAATCTCCTCAAGCTAGACCTCAAGGCAGTATTCGTAGATTGGAGGAAGAAATCATTGAAGGCGCATAACCCGTAAGATCTCAAAAGCCCGCTTTTATCTATAAGCTTTACTCTCTTTTAAAAAAGGGTGGGACTCTTTTGAAATATATCGATGAATTTTTGAAAGATAAAGGGTATCGAAATGAAACCCACTTTTTGCGAACAATGGAACGATTGGAGATTGCTCCTGCGGAGTCGGCAGATCGAGTATTTGCGAAAATTCCTAGTGATCCACATGTTGGAGGTCTTAGTCAGCCTGATGGGAATGATGATGATAAAATGTACACTCAATTCAAGCTTGGAATGGGTGTTGCAGTGAATGTTTGAAGCAAAATGACAGATATGTTTCGCTCGGATGAACACAGGCGACTTTACTCTAAGTTGCTAAAAAGAGGGGTGATCAATTCGAGGAGTGTAGACTTTGATTTTCTTGATTCTGTGAATATGAAGCTGAAAGAGAAATTCACTAAACTTCAGCTTGAGCAATTTTGTTCTGAGACTACTGAGGCATATCCAGAACTTACTGCTTACCTCTATTCTAATATCAGTTTCTTGGATGCGAATAGATTTTCGTTTAGTATTCGAGACATGGACTGTGTTGTTGACATGGACACATTGGTGGATGTAATTGGAGTAGAGCGAGGGGCTTTCTAATCGATTAGTGTGTCTGTTGGTCGTGTGACAGTAGAGCTTGTTTGGGATGGAATGACTGAAAGAAGAATTTCGTACTTGAGGATGAATGCCTCTAACATTTTACTTGACAAGATTGTGATTAATTGCCTCAGACCCAAGTCAACCTCGAAGACAGACGTCTCCAACTCAGAAGCAAAGTTGATGTATGCCATCAACGTTGGAAAGAAATTCCCTCTACCTCACACAATCATGTTTCACATGTACAGAATGATGGCGAAAGACAGAGGGCAACTTCCTTACTCAAGGCTTGTTATAAAGCTTTTCAGACATTTCAACATTTAGTCTCCTAGGATTTTATGTGTTCGATCATGTGATCAAATGGTAGTGAGACTGAAAATGGTTTCCAAAATGTGTTTGAAAGAGCTGGACAAAGCTTTGGAGCGATTGAAAGAGAAAACCCCTGTCAAGTCACACCAAGGTTCTTCAGTGGCAAAGCGGAAATGGAATGAGCCCATGACAGCTCCATCCAAGAAAAGAAGAGCACTCGTTCTGGAGGATGAAGAGGATGCGGACGATGTTACCATTTCTGCTCTTGCACTGAGAAATCTTCAAAGTGCTGTTCCAGAGACTGAAGAGAGAGAGGATCAAGGTAGAGATGAAGAAGAGGAAAAGAGTGGAGAGAGAGAATCAATGCAAAAAGAAGCAGAGGAAGAAAGAATAGCAGAAGAAGAAGAAGGCAGAGGTGAACAGGCAGAAACAGAGCATGAAGCGTACTTCTCACCTCCTGAGGGCATTAAAATAGGGGGAGTTGCTGAGAAAAGAGGTACATCTTCAACTGTTGTTACTAATGAAGGTGTTAGTTGCTCACCTGTAGATCCAGAAGATATCTATGCTTCTCAATTTCCAGAGGAAGGTCATGAGGTTTCATCGCCAAATCTGAGTGATCATGCTGGCTTGCCATCATCTGCAAATACTCCTACTGATCATACAGAAGCCAGTATTCAGACTGAAAATTCAGGAGACCTTCGCAGAATTCTTGATGTTCTTATGGAGATGCGATGATAGATTTATGCCCTAGGATGCGAAGTTCAGAACTTGCAGAATGTAGGTCAAGCCTCTTCAGTCTCCTTGCATGATCAAGTTAACACCCTTGCTCTTCAAGTTCAAACAAATGCCAAGGGTGAAGATGTGGCTCAACTGAAGGAGGATTTGAAGAAGCTGGAAGGGATTGTCCAGTCAATGGGAGATTTCCAGTTCATTCGCGTTCCTAGGCAACCATGATTCCATTATCTTTTATCTCTGCCGTTTTTTGTTAATGCTGACAAAAAGGGGGAGAGATGATGCAGATTTGAAACTTGACTTTTGTTTGGTTTACTTTTTGAATGACTTTTGTTTGGTTGTTTGGCTGTGACTGGATTTGGTTTGGTTTGTTTGATCGTTTGGTTATTTTGGTATTTCATGGAAAAGATAGTTGTTTATTTACAAGACTAACTTTTTTCCTATGGATGCAGATTCAATGCTGTCTTTACTAAGTCAATTATCTTTGTGAGATATCCATGTTTGCTTGAGTTATGTTTTGCAGGTCAAAAATATCCAAATCTGCAGGAAAGTTTTGTCACCATAAAAAAGGGGGAGATTGTTGGAGAAAATTTCCTTGTGTGTTTTGAAGATAACAAAATGTTTCCATCAGTCTAGTCTAAAGACTGACAGACTCTTTAGTCAAAGTCTGAAGATCACCAAACCGCCAAACTCAAAATTCAAAGTCTATCCTCGTTGACAGTTTCTAGATCGTCGAAGAAGACTTATCTAGAACTGAGTATCTTGTTAAGGATTTGATTCTATCGACTAAAGAAGATCTCTTGGCTGGAGATAGCATCTTGGAATTTGTTATTCGTTTTGATTTCAATTCGGGTAATTCAGATCCGTTGATTGACGAAGCATACTTGGAATGTTCTACTTATGGAAACCTAGATCCTGATTGTATGATCGAGCAGGATTAGTGGGCTATTGTCATATTCCTTAAATAACTCGAAATCTCCCTAATTGATTTTGTCCAACGGGTAGATTGGAAGAACTCCTTTGGTAAGTGCCAATGGGTATGAAGGCATGGAGGAGTATATAAGGAAGTCATTCCAGTTATTCGAGTGTGTGCGCGATAAAAGAATTCCAAAGTCCGAAGCTCCTTGTTCTTTGTCAATTCAATTGTTAAGCGAAAACTTGTACTCAAAAAAGCGTTTATATTTCTGTGAGACCTTGAGGAAGTGTAGCAGAGTCTCTACACTATGGAATCAAGAAAGAGTTATGCTGTAACAACTCTTTTGATTCTTAGTGAAATCCAGCCGGTGGGCTGTCAGTGCAAAAGAGTGGACGTAGGCTTGGATCAAGCCGAACCACTATAAACTTTGTGTTCTTATTCTCTTCCCTAAGCTCTTTACTTTGATCGTAATAATATTTTTTTTGTTAGAGTTTAATTTCCTTTTCACAATCTATTGTTAAACAGAGTCGGTTCAAAAGTAAAATTATAATCTTTACTTTGCAAAATTTATTTTCGCACCTATTCATCCCCTCTAGGTGTTCGTACTAGCTTTCACACTAAGCCTATCTTTACTTACTTGCCCGGCGTCTGCTGTAGGTTGGGCTAACTCTGGACTAGTGACTTTTTTTTCCCCGACCATGTTCCAATAGACTAGAGTTCGTAAGCTCGACCATATAGCAGTTCAAATGGAGCCATTCCAATACTTTGCTAGCAACTGTTATTGTAGGCGAACTTGACGAAATGGAAATGCTCATTCCAACTTTCCCTTAAGTTGATAACATTAACTCTTAACATATCTTCCAATGTTTGGATGGTCCTTTCTGTCTGACCCTTTGTCTGCAATAATGCCTTAATTTTCTATAGTATTTCTGGCTTGATCACGCATTATTCTTCACTCTTTGATATCTGTCTTGAATTCTCCTGAGTGATTGCATGCACTTCGCCCTAAGCTGAAGGATGATTGGTATCGTTGTGCTATGGGTCTCCACCTTGTGGCGTCATTTGTGGCTGCTGCAACGGCATTATTTGTCATCGTTGCAGCCTATCTCTTAGCATGTGGCCTTGCCGACTATAGCTAAAAGCAAGCTCCTGTTCAAGCCAAGCACGGAGTGTTGCCGTGTTGTCTTCCGTAATTACAAAATTTGTCACCTTGAGTAAAGGTCGGCCTTAAATTGTGATTCTTATTATCACAAGCACATTTAGAAAAATATTTCCCATTGAACGCCTCGACAAAGGCATTCCACGTTATGAGAGTATCATCAAGGAAAACCCTTTCCTTCGTTGCTTTCCACTAGTGACTGGCTTTATTTTGTAGCTATGCTGCTGCCAACATCACCTTGTCTTCATCAAAGCATCTTCAAGGTGTAAATATCTTTTCCAACTCGTCGATCCAAAATTCAACTTCTTTGGAATCTCTCGTCTTGGCGAATCTTGGGGGTTACAACTTTAGGAACTGCTCGACCAGTCCCTACATGAGATGTTCACCATTTCCGTTATTGTTCTAAGCCATAAAGGCATTTTTAGAAGTCAAGGTTTTTTTATGCTATGCTTGCTACTCCATTAAGCTTCCAATGATTGTAAGAGCTTGCAGAATTTTGTATAGTTGGAAGTCCTCCTTCAACTTTCCTTTTTGAACTCGATTGGTCCTAAGTACTCATGTTGCCAACCTATAGCACAACTATGGGAATTCTAAGGGAACTTTTCTATACCACAATAAGAAGTTAGTAGTTATAAACTATCATTAGAAAAAAAAAAATCAATTAAGCAATCATATGCATAAGGTGTTTCCTAGTTAACTATCTCATGACTCCCAACGCACATTATCACTCCAGGTGATAACCCTGCTTTGATACAAAAAATGTAACAACTTGACTCCAAGTCATGGGGGTTATCGTTATGATGTCCCATGCACTACAACATCAATGGCAAATCCATAACAAACAGTTACTTTGCCTCGACTATATGCATACGTTCATACCAGCTTACCTTTAATGCATTACCCACTTTCAACTTATCAAATAAGTTATCCTCAACTTACCTAACAAGCTATCTTCAACTTACCAAACTTGCTATCTTCAACTTACCAAACTTGTTAACTTTTCGAATAAGTTATCCTCAACTTATCAAGTAAGTTATCTTTAACTTTCTGAACAAGCTACCTTACTAAGTAAGCTACTTTCAACTTAGTAAACAAGCTACCTTACTAAGTAAACTTATCAAACAACACACGAGAATATGTATAAAAAGTTCGTTAACCATCTCAATGGTTCTTTCCATACTTTTAGGGACTTTTAGCTTTAATCTAAGTATCTGGCCTCAAGCCAAGTATCCCATAATTCTAGGGGCTTTCTGGTATCAACTAGGGCATCCGGCTTCAAGCTAGACATCATATGCTTGCGAGCCATTTTAGCTTATGTTTTGTTCTTATCAAAACTTGCTTTCCAAGTCAAGCCAATCTCTAGAATCTTCTATTTTGTTCTTTTTCGTTCTTTTTCAAAGAATATTGCAAACATGAGAAATTGACCATTGGAAGCACTAATAGGGTCAGATGAAAGTTTCTCATGTTCATCTACGATTGACTATCCCATTTCAACCGAGGTTCATAGCCGAATCACCCTTGATTGGGTTGGTTCGTGGCCAAACTTGCCTAGCGTTGCTAGGTTAGTGGCCCATCTCATGAGCTAGAATTGTGGATATTACAATGATCAATCTAAATGCTTGAACTAGGTTTAGGAGGTTTAGATGGATAAGCCAAAAATCAATATCATTCCCATACCAAGGATCCTCAAAAGCATGTGGGAAGTTCTTCAACTGAAGTACAAAGACTACATGGAATGGAGAATTGGATACCTCCCAAGGCTACTATATGTCAAGCCATGTATCTTGATGATCAAAGCCCTACTCCACTAGTGGAATACCAACACTTGAACATTTGTTATTAATCGAAATGAATTGACGCCTACAATTGAGGAGTATAAGCGTACTATTGGACAAGGCAAAGGATCCTTAGGGCCAGTTGTTCCTCCTATAGGATTAGATCCTTTTTTCCTACTAAGCCAATTCTTTAACATCCCTAGCGACAAAATAAGGGGCATCCTCAATGGCTTTAACACCTTACCTTTTTCCTTCCTCAAACAATATTTCTCGAGTCTAAAACTTGAATCTGCAAATCAAATTCCCAAAACCTTCCTATTAGCATTCTTTGGTTTTGTCATCTTCCCATACACCCAAAAACCTCTTCACCCTTTAGTTGTACATATTGCCAGTCATGTATGTGCATTTAAATCCTTCTCACAAATGATCCTTGTAAAGATGTTTGTGTCCCTAAATCGATTCAAGGAAGAAAGAAAAGAAAACCTTAGAACACTGATAAAGACTTCTCCAAATTTGGCTTTTCTCTTACCACAAAGAACTTAGTTCCTACTTGAAGATCATTGAGTTCGATGACCATTATCATCCTATTCATTTGTTCCATGAAAAGGCTTCGTTCTTTCCTCATTGGTCTTTTGCTGATTGGTTCCATCTACTCAAAAGAATCACTCTAGACCAAATCCAATGGCATGTTTGTTGGTTAGGGATACCAGAGATGTGTTATATTGACGGATTAGACAACCCAATTCCTCTGTTGAGATTGAATGGTTTAATATCATATTACCCTTCAAGGGTGATCTGCCAACATCGCGTTCTCCAAACAATCCCACCATCCCCTCAATATGGGGTTATATTAGATTGATGATCTCAAAAGCTTCCCTAGAGAAGACCAATGTGTGCTAATTGAAGTCACCATCAAAAAGATTGTCCACATGTGGTACGATTGCCCTCTAAAGCCCACTGCTATGGTCGACGATAATGACTTAGAGGGAGAGGTGAGGACTCATCATGCCTCATTGGAGTATATCCATTGCTAAGTTGAGCCTGAGCTCGCAGTGGAACTCCTCAATATTCCTGAAAGACCAACGCAACAACATGCCTATGTTGTCCAAATTCTGAAGGAAAGAGATGGAGCTAAAGCCAAAGTGGAGTGCTTGACACAAGAAA
The DNA here is from genome assembly GCF_016545825.1 of Eucalyptus grandis. Taxonomy (NCBI): domain Eukaryota; kingdom Viridiplantae; phylum Streptophyta; class Magnoliopsida; order Myrtales; family Myrtaceae; genus Eucalyptus; species Eucalyptus grandis. The sequence goes on along the minus strand of NC_052622.1, from coordinate 29,027,726 downwards.
ATAAGTGCATCAGATCAACTCCCTAGGCTATTTTTAGCCTTTTTCCTTCATTTTAAAAGCATTTATAGGATTTTCCCATATGTTGCACTAGCACTTGGTATAATAGGAATTTCCTTTGTTGTTTTCCTTTCCCTAGAAGATGTATAGGGAATTCTTTCAATTGTAAGCATTTGATGTAATTCCAAATTTCACTTTCATGAATGAACGTCAATAGAAAAGGGCATTTGGATTAATCGTCTATTGTTATTCATTTTAATTGAATATTTGCTTAAAGGAAATTGTGATAAGAAGACATTTGTATGATAATGAAATCATATAAATGTATCTTATCCTCATTTCATCTCAAGGAAATATAAATTGAAAGGCATATGTTTTCTTGTTAGTTTCCTCTTTTGGATATCGATTCCATTCCTTTCTCTCTTTTTTTCAAAGGTGTTTCAAACACGATTGGAAGTAAATCTATTATATGGACTCGCTCACAAGCTATGATAGAGAATGAGGATACCCGTGTTCACATTACCACCATGGAAAACTAGATGATGCAAATCATGGCGTTATTAATGAGTCTTTCTAATCGAATCAAGAAAATGACACCCGTAGCTCCTGTTGCTACTACATCTACCCCTACCGCACTCGTTGATCGACCGATAGTGGAGTCCATTGAAAAAGATTTCCCTAAAGGAGTCCCTGTGACTACCCCTCTCGTGATAGACCTTGAAGCTCCTCCTAAGCAGATCCCTACTACACATCTAGATGAAGAGAGCGTGAGATGCTGAGCCAAAATGGAAGAAGACCTATGCATGCTGCATGGCTATCAACTCAAAGGTCTAGACAAATTATCACTATTCACTTAGGTGAAATTTCTTGAGTCCTTTAAGGAGCCTGAGTTCGTGACAAGATATGATGAAACTGGGTGCCCGAAGACCTACCTCAAATATTATCTGGGGAAGATGGCCAGTTACTTTGACAACTCTTATGAAATTTAGGTTGTTTTGTGAAATTGAGTCCTAACCACAAAATCCAAAGTTCTTCTTGCATCAACCAAAATATTCCTACAAATGTGGCAAAAGCACCAATCCAATGACCCCCTTCGTTTCTAAATAAACCCCCTACATCAACAAATCTTGGGTTGCCTTCAGAGACCCCATCAGTATTAAATTTAATTCATTCAGAAGGTGGAGGATCCCATATGACTAAAATCGAAGAGATACTTTAGTGTATTTAAAGGTTTATGTCTTTAATACTATAATGCTCCATATTAAAAGTAATAGAAAACGGAGGAAATGAGAATTGGTATGCAAAATGAAAAAAAAAAATGAAATTTATATGAGAGTAGAAGAGAGGGAAATCTAAAATTGCTCGTAACTTTTAGGGAGTTTTATCAAATCCACGGAGAATGTAAGAAATAATTAAACTTGTCTTTGGATTATATTGAAAAGAATTCAGTTATAGAATTAGCTTCATCTGTATAGAATATTCATCCAACGGTGAATGTCTAGATAGTTTTATATATATAGGTGATTGACTTAACAATTATCCTAATTGTTATTCCATCCTTGTTCTTTTAACTTTTCGAACAAAGTGTTAAGCATTTCACACTATGTATGGAATGAATAATTGTCAATCATGGGCGAACAAGTTGTTTAAGTATTGTCTTACATCGCTTGATAATGGGTAAATGCTTTTTATAGTCATGTGATTTTTTTTCCACTTATTAGCCTAAGATTTTAAAGCAGTTGACAGTAATCTCATAAAATCTTACATAGTGTTAGATTCCAATTTATCAACAAGTTTGGACTCGAAATCAATTGTAGAGTTTGTTGCTGTTTTGACGTCTGATGTAAGAGGGGGAAATTGTTGAAGTTATGCCACGTGCAAGTTAGATCATGTGCAACACCCACTGATTCTGATACCATATTGGAAATTCCAATTTAAAAACTTAAGTTATTATATAAAGGGTGGTTTATTATTTAAATGTTTTATCACCAAATGTTCTTCTTACTTTAAGTTTTTGGAAGATGAACAGATGCTTATTTACTAAGCATTGCCAATAATGAATGATTGTAATGAAAGATAAAAATCAATTACATTTAATAAATATTTAGTCAAGTATAGTTATATGCATAAATATTCAGAGATACTCATGAATGGCAATCTTCCTATGATTATACCGTAAAAAATGCCTGGTAATTAACTTTGAGATATAAAGTTGATGACTTTTTTTTTTTTGGTAAAAAATTTATGACTAGATTGCGAAAAACAAATCACTTAATTTGACCTTCCCATTAATGGCTCGAGACCCAATCCCACCTTCTTCTTTTTTGGTCAGTTCCTAATCCTACCTTAAACAAAAATGTTTAATTAAATTACCTCGAAATGATGTGCCAGTTTAGCCCCCTTAAATTCTGGCGCTGAGACGACAAACACCCTCACGCTCTCGCCTGCCTTAGGGTTTTCGGCTCCTTTCTCTCTCTCACTCCTGTGAAAGAAGAGACAATGGTCAAAGAGGGAGATCATAGCGTGACCCTCGATCTTCTGAAGCAGAAGATGGCCGAGTTCGCTAAGGAGAGAGATTGGGGTCAGTTTCACAGCCCCAGAAACCTCCTTCTGGCTCTGGTAGTCTTCTTTCCTTATTGTTTGCAATCTTATATGTTGGGTGATAAACCGATCCAATTGTTTGAGAAGATTACGTTGCCATCACTCTTTTTTCTGTTTGGTCTTCGTCTTTTCCCTGTCGTTTTTAGGTCTTTGCTTTGTCTTCGTGATTTTGCCATTTGGGGTGATTAATTGTTGGCTAAAAACTCAAAAAATAATTCTTTTATGGCCGATCTTCTTTGCTCCATAAAAGATCAAAGTTATCTGATAAATCCGTTGGCATATATTTACAGTTTTTTCATAAGCGTGTGAATCAGTTCTGTAAACTTGGAGCCCAAACTCAATAGCATTTCTTTCGTGTCGCTTGATCAATGGATCTCGTATGCACAGACCCATCACTTGGTGTGTGACATAATTGATAAATACATATTGTAATCCATGGGAATTACTGGGTTTTTGCTTCCGTCACCATTCGTATGTCACTAGACAAAATGCAAGGGAATGCACACTTGGCTTTGGCTCAATGATATTTACTATTTATCTTGATATCTGTTTGTCCTTACTTATTTCTCAGTACTAGATTGGACCGTCAAGTTTACTCGTTTGGGTGTCTGATAATGATGATAAGCTCGGCCTTCTCCCACTTATCTTTCGCACTCTCTTTCAGGACTCTTATGTGAAACCCACACTGGGTAACTTTTGCCCTTTCGTAAGTGGGATTTATCATTCCTCGATCATCTTTCACTTGTTCACAGTTTCAGCTGTGAAAAGAGGCGTTGCATTTTTGTTAAAGTATGGGGCAAACACCTGCCAGCTTTTCATAGCACAACTAGAATACATCAGAGTCAATAAGGCAAAACCGTACCAAATGGGTTCTTAAATTAGTGTTTCCTTCGGTCTTTGATTCTTCACACAGGTGGGTGAGGTCGGGGAGCTGTCGGAGATATTCCAGTGGAAAGGGGAGGTTCCAAAGGGACTTCCGGATTGGAAAGATGAGGAGAGAGTGCACTTGGGCGAGGAGCTCTCAGACGTGCTGCTTTATCTGGTCCAGCTCTCTGACGTCTGCGGCATCGACTTGGGCCGAGCTGCCCTCCGCAAGGTTGAGCTCAACGCCCTCAAATACCCTGTCTCTCTCTCCAAATTGGTCTCTTCCAAGGATCAAGAAGTTATCGCCAACAAAATCCTTGTTGACAATAGTGATACTTCTGGCACTGATGGGGCCGAGAGTGGTTGATCATTTTGAGCTTCTTTTCTTTTTGATCTAAATAATCGACTATATGTCTCTTTCTCTTAATGGAATTAGACTCTTTGTTTTGAAATTTGCATCGATTGTCGCAAGAAGTGGCTTTCTTTGACATATTGGCAACTCTTACCGCACTCGCACAATCTTGCAACATTGAGCATTTTTGACAATGCTTTTGATGTGATTACAATCTGGTTTAGTGAGAAGTATAGATATTGGTTTCGTACCATCACAGAATTGGCGGTCCACTCAAAGCCGATTTGTCCAGAGGGCAAAGTGAATGAGCTTAGACAAGCGATCCCTTCTTGAGTCTAACTGGCCAATCTTGGCCACCCAAAGACCGCCATTTTATAAAGAAACTCAGTAACTTTTTTAATCACGGGTGAGTCTTGACAAAAAGTTTTAGTCTTGACAGTTGGTATCATATCCATTTGGTTCAAGCTCAGCCATTAATCAAATCTAGATATTAGCTCTATTTTAGATAAAAACTCTCATCCTTCTCTCGTAGATTTTGGGAAAAAGACCCTTTTGATTTGTACTTTTATATTTGTCTAGATTTTGTTGAAATGGGAAAAGAGATCACCAAATCTTTGGAGTCGGTTGGAAAATAGAGCTATAAAGTTTTAAAGAGGGTCGCCTGTCTCTCCATGAATTGCATGGGGGATGATATGGGGTGGGATCGTGAGGTACTAACATATCCTCAAAGATTTTGTTACTCATCCACTTACAATTTTTTTATTTATTAAATCTTCTTTACTTGGGATAATTTGCCGTCCGATAATTTTAGCGAGCCAATTCTTAGGAGTAAATCGAAGATCTCATCTAACTTGTTCATGTTGAATGGGTAAACCTGAGTGTCTTTAACCCTAGCCATCCTTTTCTTTTATTTTGGTAGGCTTCAAGGATAGAACAACGTAAGACTTACTGAGAATCATATTCGCCACATTTATCAATATTTTTATTTGGGTCAGATTCATATTCCAATTCATAATCTTCCATTAAAGCTGCGTTTTGTGCAAAGTTTTTAGGTGGCCGTTTATCTCTCTGTCTTTAAGAAGCATCTCATACTTAATTACTCTAGTTGCCAATTGAAATGAACTGGCAAAGTCTTGGCTTTCGAAAAAAAATTTCTTAGATTGAATATCAATCCATCGAAAGCCAAATTGGCGTATTCTTTTTCTTTTCTTAAATCGAGCAAAAAATTAATTGACCTATTCATTATTGTATTGATAGAGTTCAACCAAATTAGCAATTGATACCTTAGGAACGCTCTATAAAATTGAGAATGGAATTGTCTTTTCAATTACACAACGAATTAGGTGGTAAATTAGTATACTAGGTAAAAATGGTTTTTCACAAAGGCAAATGAAATAACCTATGTTTTAAAAACTCATCTATCCTTACTGCTCCTTATTGGGCTATAAAATCAAACAATGTGTTCGATGACCAATTGTTCATCTTCGCCAGTTTAAATGGCAAAGTCGGACATTTTGAAACCTCTCAAAAAAGGCTAACTGTTGATCCATTTAGGGTGTGGTTTCCTATAAACAAGTATGATAACACCCATGTCTAATCCCAATTGTTATCAAACTTCTTTGACAAATATTTTTAGTTGACGTATCAATAAATGTAAGAAACTTGAGTTTGGGGTTTCTGATTGCAATGGAGCTTGTTTTTCAAACAAAAAGAATCTCATCTTTCATTTTTTTTTTCTTTTTGCCTATCATTTTAAATTTATTTCCCACTCATTTTCATAAATTTTAAAAAAATACAGTTGACAATCCAATCTCATGTCCAAGATACGATTCACGATTGCATGGAAAATTGACAATCCAATCTCATGCTTGAGATACAATTTGTGATTTCATGAAAAGTTGTCCAATCTGATTTTATGCCTGAAATATGATTTGTCAATTTATATATTGCCTGATTTGTTGCCATGCTTGGTATGAGTATGATTTCCTATTCTCGATACCTTTGTTTGATTTGATTTTGCTTCCACAAAAGAAACCCCAATATATATATATATATATTAAATGGATTTAAATTTTGCTAGAATATTGTTTGTTGGGATAAGTGCATTAAAAGTCCTAAAACTTATCATGAAAATGCAATTAAGTCATAAAAATTAATTTCTAAAATTTATCACGTAAGTTCAATCAAGTCCTAAAATTTTCAAAAGGTTTAATAAAGTCTTAAAACCTATCTCGAAAGTGCAACCGAGTCCTAAAACTTTCAAATTATGCAATCGATAGAAGAACTTAGATTGAACCACTTTGACAAGTTTTAGGATTTGATTGTACTTTTTGAAAGTTTTAGGACTTAATTGCACTTTGTGACAAGTTTTAGGACTTAATTGCATTTTAATTGAATTTAATTTTTGCTAAAATATTGTTTGTTGGGATAAGTGTATTAAAAGTTCTAAAACTTATTATGAAAATGCGATTGAGTCTTAAAACTTTTAAAAAGTGCAATTAAGTTCTAAAACTTATCACGAAAGTTCAACCAAATCTTAAAACTTTCAAAAGGTTAAATAAAGTCCTAAAACTTGTCTCGAAAGTGTGACTAAGTCCTAAAAATTTCAAAAAATGCAATCAATATAAGGACTTAGATTGAACCACTTTGACAAGTTTTAGGACTTGATTGTACTTTTTGAAAGTTTTAGAACTTAATTGCACTTTGTGACAAGTTTTAGAACTTAATCTCTCTCAGCCTGAAGCAGCTAGCTGAAAGATAGCAGCGTCGGGACTTTAGAGACCTCACCAAGCCATGAAAACACTTGCTTAGAACCTGAGGCAAGTAAATTGTCCTCTGTTCTATGCTACGTAAGTTGATTATTGCACATCAAGGTCAATTTCCTTGGATTTCCGTTGTCTTGGTTGACTTCATACATATTCGAGTTAGTCGGCGATTTTAGGAGATGTACATTACCAGTATTGTTAAGTTTATGTTTATTGAGCTCATGAATGTGTTGTTAAAGTGCTGGTTGTTGAATTTTTTATGCATGTGAGGTTTTTTTTTTTTTGGTCGAAATAACTGATATATTAGATGAAAGGAGAAATACAACCAGCTAGAAGAGCATCACTTAGTACAATATTCAGGAAAGGAGGGGAGGGAATACGATCCGATTCGGATGAGCCTTGGGCCCTATGGGCTTTGGCGGCCCAATCCGCTGCTAGGTTAGCTTCTCGACTAACATGATTGATCGACGCATTAGGGTACTGGGAGAGGAGATCGTGGATAGTGGCGAAGAGGTGTCGTTCTTCCCAGGGCTGCGGCTACTTCTGTTGAAGGACCTCCAACAGTATGAGGCAATCGGATTCAAAAGTTACACGATGGCGTTGCAGTCCCTGCTTGATGAGATGCTAGAGAGCCCTAATCATGGCGAAGATCTCTGCTTGGAACGCCGACTTGCAGTGCAAAGTATTGGTAAACATATCGGTGAGTTCACCTTTACTATTTCGTAAATACAAGCTATTGCTCCGTGTCGATTGCCTGATACGAAAGCCCCATCGATGTTGCATTTGATTGTTCCTTTATCTGGTGGTTTCCATCGGTGATCCATGCTAACTTGTGATTTTGGAACCCTGAACCCATAATGGACATGTGGAAAAATCATAACAATGTAACGGGGTATTTGGTTTCCAGGGTCGTAAATTAACTAGATGACCAGAGAACAGCCAGGGGGTTCCATCTAATGCTCTTCGTTTTTCTGTTTCAGTGCGAAATTTGAATATGTAGATGCCACCATCGCTAGAAGATATATCCATATGATCAACACGCCAGGCTTTCGTCATTGCAACTTGAAAGGCAGGTAAATTGATAGTAGGGTTTGTAAAAATATTACCAACCAGGATGAGGCGACACTCTTTAATTTTGTCGGTGGCTTGTATGTCTTCCAGGCTTCCAATTCTTGTTCCGCACAAAGCCTTCCGAGTCGGTGACACAATGAAGCGATACGGGATGAGTCATCTTTATCATCCGTAGTCATGGCGTTGTTGGTAAGAGAGATGAAGATTAATGGAGAGGGACCCGGACGAACACAAAGATTCGAGGGTTGCATGTCGAGGATCGGCCACATGCAAATGGGAAATCGTCGAATTCGACTAGAGAGACATTTCAGGATGAACAATCCCAGAGCTATGGTGAAAGAAGGTGAAGCAGAGAAAATTGAGAGAGAACGGAAGTGAAGATAGTCGAAGAAAAGAAGAAGTTGTGCTGCTGAGGATCTGAATAAGGATGTTGAGAAATAAGAACTCGAACATAACACGAGAGAGAAACTCGAACATAACGCGAGAGGAGGTATCAATCACTTTCTTTATGCATGTGAGGTTGAATGACACGAATTGTGGGTGAAATCCGAGGACGTTGCTTTTTTCCAGATTCAGTTTACTGTATACCCATGGTTTTGCAAATTTTATATCAGTTTTTATGGTACGAATTTTGTGAGGCTTTCTTCATGAAAGTTGCACTTTATACTTTGTTCTACAACATACTTTAATTTCGGATTTTTCAGACTTCATATGGTCAAATTACATTTGAAAAACGTACGCAGTTTTGAATTAGTTTTCATTGAAATTTTCAGACCTTTACACGGTTTCTACTTTCTACAGAATTTTTCACAAGAAATTTGGACAAATTTTCTCATGAAAGATCATATCTTAAACTATAACATATAATTTTTCCACGATTTTTGGACTCATTTAAGCTTATGAAACACCTATTTCTGGATCTGTTTTGATTCAGGAATTTGCCCCTGTTTTATCCCGAATTAATTAAATTATTGAGAATCGTGCAAGCCAAAACAGATTTTTAGTTCTTCACAAAAAATGTTCCTCGAGGTCTCGTGTGTAAACCGCTGGTGATTCGAAAGGTAGGTAAACCGCCCTTTTGGGTCAGTTTTAAATTTTGGGATAATTCCCTTTTTAACTTATCTTTTTGGGTTGGTACTTTCAACTAACTGTTTTGTATCATTTCTCTGGTTTACAAATGGATAAAGGATGGTTGGTTTTAGAAATTGAATTGTTTCATGTGCATAAGCGGATGGCATTTTTAAATTGAATTATCGAATTGCTGCACCATGATAAGAGTATGTTGAGAATGTCGTCAATCATTGGAATGACGATGCCCAGGTGTTAGTAAGGATGCTTGGAGGGGTGACTAGGTTCCTTCGGATGCCAAGGGGTGTAACACAATTCTCCCAAATGTTCTTGAGATGTTGGATGGATGCGAAATCCCCGAAGGATAACGGGGTTCCCAGGAAGATGGTGGCAGCTAGATCATAGCAAATATGATTATTGGCATTTTCAAATTCCTTTTAAGATATTACTAGCTTATTGGTTTCAGCGGAAATATTTTCCGACTTCCTACTTTGATTTTGAAAAATGTTCTCAAGCAAGTTGATTTTAAAATGATCTCCTATATTTTATATTTGAAATTCCTTGCGTGTTTTGTTATTGACGTATGTAGTATTGACTAGTTAGTAGTTTGCTTGATGGGTTTTATATTCACTCGTGGTTGACTTTTCTCATTCTGATCAGTAGCTGTACCACTTCTGCCTACTTCTACCTCAACCCTCTACGGTGCCCCAGTGGATTTCACCTAATACCAGACCGAGTTTATGGACCCTAATTTCCCCAACATCGTCTTTATCAAGGTCATTTCGATATTAACGGTAGTTATCAAAGTACCGTCGGGTCCGATACTACTCCGGTGCATCGCCGTATACACTCGTGTCGACAGGCGTCTAGTGGGACCTCTCCCCTTTCCCGACATCGACAACGATTGTATCAGTGGAATCGAGTAGGGCAGGTATAGGAGGATGGAGGTAGCATTTTTGGAGGACCGGGTAGCGAATTTTTGGACATTCTGTGGGTGGAAGATTGGTGACCTTGTACATATACGGTGTCCAGTTAAAGATGGTGCAGTCAATAGGTTTTGGCATAGCTCAAAGTAGTGGTATTTTTTACTAGTCCCCCAATATACCCGACCTTGTCACTTAACGTATATAAATAAGATATGAAATGAGATTGTCTAGTTTATATTTCCGCATGTGTGTTCCTTTGAGTTTCGTATGTCACGAGTTTTCTTTGACTATACACGCTTTTGCATACTTAAAAAGTGAAAAGATTTTTGTACCCACGTTAGCCATAGCGTACTGGGGGCGCAACATCATCTGAAAGAGGTTCAATTTTATAGGTTTCTATGACAATCTCGAAGAAAATAACACTTTATTCTTATTGGCCTCAGGGCCTGACATGTGTACAATCTGTTGATCACCATCTTTATCTATAGCTATCTCAACGAGTTCCACTTGATCCATATCATCATCAAACTTAATTTTGTCAATGAAATTCACATCACCTTGTCTACCCTGTCTTTTATCCTTTTCTCTTATTAAACTTTCATGTTTGGTCGCCACTATTGCCTACTGAAATAGATCAAAATAAAGTTGTCCTACGATTCTTTTCCTTATGTCAAACTTTAGGCCGTTGAAAACCAAATCTACGAAAGTTTTTCTCGGGTAAATGCATGAGGCATTTATTTCTTGCTTGCTTGAATCAAGATATAAACTGGTCCACAGATTCATTGTTTGGCTATTTCATGACCGATAGGTCTGCTACAGACAAATCAGGAATAGTTCTCTGAAATTGGTTATGGGACATCCTTTCCATTTGCTCCCAAGAGAAAACAGAGTTGGCTAGTAACGCAGTGTATCTTGTGAAGGCGGTTTTAGACAACGATAACGGGGACAATCATAACTTTCAATGTCACCGTGTATAGCATCACCACATAATGCGGTAAACCAGAAAACATGCTCAAATGTCAATTGGTCATCTTCTCCTATGAAAAGTGAAAATTATAGCATCTTGAAGCCTCTCGGGGGTACCATATCCATCCAATGTGGCTATGGTCTTGTGGACAGGTCTAACATACCCCATATCGCATCCGTATTGTCTCGCCACTTGGTCAAGCACCAACTAATTTTACCCTGGAGCAATTGTGGCAAGGGTTGCGACGTGTTGTGCCCTAAAGACAAGCTGTGGTACAGCTTGTTGTGCATATTGTGGCAATTGTTGTTGCAATGGCTATTGAATTTGCCGTGGAAATGGGTGTGGAATGTTTGTGGAATTGGTTGCAAGGTCAATTGCTGTAGGAGATATCGTTGCAGTGGTTGTGAGGCTTGTTGCAGAAGTGGATGTATAACATTTTAAGGAATTGGCTGTAGAGCTGGCGGAATATATGATTGTGGTGGAGTGTCCTGCCCCTTAGGCAGGATTGAAAGTACACCTTAATTATCGACAGTAACATTAGGTGCAGGTTTGAGATTGAGCTGAGGTGTAGAACCAAGTGGTTGCACATTCCCAGGAGCTAGTAATGGTGTGTATTCTGTTGGTGATTTTGGTTCGCCATGCCACTATCATCATTCCCACTTAAATTAACTTGAACTGGGTTCGGCAAATTACCCCCATTTGTTAAAGCCGACCCATAGGTCTAGGTTGTACGAACAGTTTCACCCCTTTGTAGAATTCTAAGTGGTGAAGAGGGTGGGATAACCTGCCAATGGTGCTGAAAATAATCTGAGCACTAGTGGGTGAATACCCGGAAAATACAGCAACATGGTTGGTTTGAGGCTGGACCAAACTACTTGATGTCCTATGCTGCCCTTGCGCACATTGATGATAAGTATTGACAACCATTGGCTTAATCACCCCCAACAAAGTGTTTCATCACGTGAGTGGTGAAATCGTTTTGGTATTCCTCCAACATTCTCCTTATAGCAGACAACATCACAAGACTTGGCTTAATTTGTCTCCTCTACTCTTCGATAAATTGTCTCGGAATATCCACATCTCCACTTTGGACTTGATCCAAAGCTGAAGGCGTCGTTGATGATTCGGCACGTCCTATTCCTTCGCCGATTGGCGATGGTAAAGAAACATCACCGACATTGTCAAGATTAGATTACCCCTAATGCGTGGTGTAGTATCCTCTCAAATTAGCAACACTCGTCCCACTAGGTGTATTAAAAAGATGTTTCGCTGGAAATATTCTGGCGATGAAATATCTTTCACCGAAAATCATTCTTCGCTTTTATTTAAAGAGACCAAGGTTCTACGCTAAATCTAGATAGAGAATATCTAATGCAAAAGGGAATCGACTTCTCCAATTCAAACAGTACCATACAGTCCCAAACCAAGCCAGAATATGATCAACGACAATGCCCAAAAATTACAGACTTGATAATGCAACAAGATGTGAACAAATTATGTTAGAATTTAATTGACGACACAGCTTGATAACATAAAGATACAATGTCAAAATTTAATTGACAACACAGCACCAAGATAAAGAGACACGTCAGAATTCAATCAATGATGTGAACTTGAGAACTATAGCTAAAGAAATTTAAAGAGTGCAATGAAGATAAAGATAATTAAAAGACAACATTTTGTTTGATTTGTGTGGGAGGCAATCTAGTGGGCGACAATGGTATTTATAATGGCTTATGATAATTGCCTTTCAGTGATTTCTAGTGATTATAATTTCCCAAGTAACTTCTGCCGATTATCTCCATATTTATAAACCTCACGTATAAAAACTACTCCACGACATGGTTTCTTGTAATATATGTATTTTCCACAATCTTGCTTCCAAGCGGTAACTATTCTCTTCAAAATGGTGCGTTTTTGGTTTCGACTGATTTATCAGACGACTTGATTTTCAAGCGATAATTGTTCCCTCCAAAAATTTGTGCCTATCGTGTCAACTCATTCATTGGATAGCTTGGTCTTCAAGTGGCAACTATTCACCCCAAAAATTATATATCTTTGGTCTCATCCATCTCAAACTTCAAAGTAGCTTATAAATATTCTTTTAATAAATGTTGCTAATATTAACTAAATGTGATCCGTCACTGCATTTCAACAGTTGGACATGTGGTGTCAATGGTTACCACTATCAATTGACATATATTAATCCTCATACTCGTTGATAAATTGGCACACTTGTGCGAGAGAGGAAGATAGGGAAATCTAAAATTGTTTCATATAACTTTAGGATTTTTCATCAAATCCACCGTCTTTGACAAAAATTAAAAAAATCAAATCCACCGACAATGTAAGAAATAGTTTAAACTCCTCATTGGATTATTTTGAAAGGAATTCGGTTAGAAAATTAACTCTGTATACAATTAAATACTCAATCTAACGATGAATGTGTAATTACTTTTTTTTTATAGGTTATCCTAATCATTCGTCCATCCTCATTCTAATACATTTTGGACAAAGCATAAAGAATTTCACGTTATGGATGGAATAAGCAATTCTCGATCATGCGCAAACAAGTGTTCATCTTTCTTTAATTTTTTGAGTTAATTTTAATCGATCATTTAAGTGCCAAAATGTTCTAAAACCATTCACCCAAGTATAGGAAATCCGACATGAGATAGCACTTGTAGTGAACATTTTAAAAAATTATGGCATTTAAGTGATCAATTGAAAAGTTATTTAGCACTCAAGTAATTGAAAAAGAAATTATGTCATTTAAATAAACGTCGTACAAAGGTTATGACATTTAGGGTGTCATTTTCCCTCAAACAAAATATATCCACCGAGAGAAATTTCTAGCGAACAGAAGCGGGACCCACAAGAGCATGAGACTGTTTGTAAAAGCTTTTATGTCTTTAATACACTAATGCTTGATGTAAAAAGTAACGGAAAAGGGAGGAAATGAGAATTGGTGTGGAAAAAGTTAAAAAAATAAATGAAATTTATACGAGAGGGGAAGATAGGGAAATCTAAAATTGTTTCATATAACTTTAGGGTTTTTCATCAAATCCACCGTCTTTGACAAAAATTAAAAAAAAAAAAAAATCCACCGACAATGTAAGAAATAGTTTAAACTCCTCATTGGATTATTTTGAAAAGAAATCGGTTAGAAAATTAACTCTGTATACAATTTTAATACTTATTTAACGATGAATGGTTGATTAAATTACCTCGAAATGATGGCGCTAGTTTTGCCCCCTTAAATACCGGCACAGAGATGACAACACCCTCACGCTCTCGCCTCCCTGGTTGTGGGGTCCTCTCTCTCTCTCGCTCTCTGTCTACAAGTACCGGAAACTCCTTCCCAAGAAAGTTGCACCAGAACCCTTTGTCGTCGATTGCTTGTGTCGTTGCACTGCACATAACATATCGCTTCAGTTGGCTTTTAGCCAGCACACATACATTCTCGCTCTCTCTCCGCTTCTCTTGGATCATCGCCGTCGTCGTCAGTCTTTCGAGTAAAAGAAGAGAGAAAATGGTCAAAGAGGGAGATCAGAGCGTGACCCTCGATCTTCTGAAGCAGAAGATGGCCGAGTTCGCCAGGGAGAGAGACTGGGATAAGTCTCACAGCCCCAGAAACCTCCTCTTGGCTCTGGTAGTTTTTCTTTCCTTATTATTCGATCTTATATGTTGTATGATAGACCGACCCGACCGTTTGAGAAATTTTCTGTCCCATCACTCTTTTTCTGTTTGGTCTTCGTCTTTTGCCTAGCGTTTCTGGGTATCTGCTTTGTCTTCGTGGTTTTGCCATTTGGGGTGATTAATTGTTGGCCCAAGAGTAAAAAAAAAAAAAACTTTTGGGCTATGATCAAGTTATCTGATAAATCCGTATGCATATATTTACTGTTTTTTCATAAGCGTATGAATCAGTTCTGTAGACTTGGAGTCCAAACTCAACAGCATTTCCGTGGTGTCTTTTGATCAATGGATCTCGTACTCACAGACCCATCACTTGGTGTTTGGCATACTTGATTATTACATATCATAATCGATGGGATTGACTGGATTTTTGCATCCGTCGCCGTTCGCATGTCACAAGACAATGCAAGGGAATACCCACTTGGTTTTGGCTCAATGATATTTACTATTTATCTTGCTATCTGTTGTCCTTACTTATTTCTCAGTGCTTCATTGGACTGTCCATATCGTTTTTGAGTGTGGGTGTCTGATAATGAAGATAAGCTCGGCCTTCTGTTCCCACTTATCTTTCGCACTCTCTTTCGGACTCTTATATGATACACACAGTGTAACTTTTGTCCTTTCATAAGTCAATCAATCATTCCTCGATCATCTTTCACTTGCTCGCGGTTTCAGTTGTGAAAGGAGGCATTGCATTTTTGTTAAAGTACGGGGCAAACACCTCCCAACTGTTCATAGCACGAGAAGAATACATCACAATCAAATCAGCAAAACAGTACCAAATTGGTTCTTAATTTAGTGTTTCCTTTGGTCTTTGATTCTTCACACAGGTGGGTGAGGTCGGGGAGTTGTCGGAGATATTCCAGTGGAAAGGGGAGGTTCCGAAGGGACTTCCAGATTGGAATGAGGAGGAGAGAGTGCACTTGGGCGAGGAGCTCTCGGACGTGCTGCTTTATCTGGTCAGACTCTCCGACATCTGTGGCATCGACTTAGGCCGAGCTGCCCTCCGCAAGGTCGAGCTCAACGCCCTCAAATACCCTGTCTCTCTCTCCAAATCGGCCTCCTCCAAGAATCAAGAAGTTATCATTACCAAAACCCTTGTTGACAATAGTGATACTACTGGCACTGTTGTGGGCGAGAGTGGTTGATCATTTTGAGCTTCTTTTCTTTTTTATCTTAATAATAGACTTTATGTCACTTTCTCTTAATGGAGTTAAAACTCTGTGTTTTCTAGTTTGCATCCAACGCTGCAAGAAGTGGCTTTTTTTAACATGTTGGCGTGATCTTACTACAGTGGCGCAATTTCACTAGATGGAGCATTTATGGCAATGCTTTTGATATGATTACAATCTTGTTTGGCGAGAAGTGTAGATATCGATTCATATGATAATGGACTTGTTGGTTTGCTCAAACCCGATTTGTCTAAAGGGCAAAATGGATGAGCGTAGACAAGCAGTCTCTTCTTGAGTCTAACTGGCCAATCTTGGCCAGCCCAAACGCGGGTATATTTATAGGAAACTCAATAACTTTTTAAATGACGGGTGAGTCTTGACAAAAACGTTTAGACTCAATAGTCGATACCACATTAATCTTGTTCAAGCTCGTCCATTAAGGATGAGAGTGTTTTTTGGGGAAAAAACTCTCATCCTTCTCTAGTAGATTTTGGGAAAAAGACCCTCTTTGTTTTGTACTTTCATGATCGTGTTAAAAATGGGAAAAGAGATTACCAAATCTTTGTGGTCGGTTGGAAAATAGTTATAGAGTCATAAAGAGGGTCTCCTGTCTCTCCGTGTATTGCGTGGGGGATGAAATGGGGTGGGATTCTGAGGTACTTACATATCCTCAAAGATTTTGTTACTCTTTTAGGAGCTAAAATCCAATACCCTTTTGGATGTCTCTTCAGATATGGTGGTCTTATGATACGCCCTTTTATGGGTGCATGAGCTGGAAATAGCTTTGCCTTCTTTTCCATTTCTTTGACGCATCACAAGCTGTCGTCTCCTTCATGGCAAATCTGCGCCCGAGATTTCAAAGTGACGACATAAGACTTAACATTGACCTGATCATAATTATGTTACTGTTGGCCCCCAAAATCGACCTACTAGGCTTTTTGGAAGTAGACAAGAGCAAAGCAGGCCCAGCATGCGAGAACCGGTGAATAATGGGCTGAAAAGCCAGCAGTCGAAAGCAAAGATGTTGAAAAGCGCGACATCAAAACCTATTTAGGCTGCATTTGGTTCAGCATTTGCAATGGGCTTTGAGTCCAATGCAAATGCTGAAAGCCCAAAGCTACTTGGGAAAAATGCAATGGTGTTTGGTAAAAAAAATTTTGCAAATGGACTTTGAATTGAATGTGCGTTTGGTAAGAAGAACTTTCGTAAGGGGCTTTTGATGGGTATAATGTGTGTGTGTGTGTGTATATATATATATATATTTTCTTTTTTTCTTTTTTTCTTTTTTTTTTTAAATTAGGCTAAACCCTTCGCCGGACCGGCGAAGGGCTGCGGCCGCCGGCGAGGGTCGCGCGACCTAGCCAAGGGCCGCCGGAGGTCGCCCGACCTCGGGCGACCCTCGGCGAGGGTCGCGCGACCTAGGCGACCGCCGCTGGGTCTCGCGGCCACGGGCGGGCCTCGCGACCCGGGCGGCGGTCGCTGGGTCGCGCGACCGCGACCTGGTCGCTCGAGGTCGGGGACCTCGGCGACGGCCGCCGGCGCCAGATCCGGCTCGCCGGCGGCCGTCGCCCTTCGCCGGTCGGCGAAGGGCTACTCCTTTTCATTTAAAAATAAATAAATACAGGGACAATAATGGAAATATGAAAAATTAATGAGGGTAGTTTAGAAAGAAAAAAATACCTTCAGCATTTCCAAGGGCTGGCTTTCATTTGAAAGCCCCTTGAAATTGGTTGCCAAACACCTATACTTTGGCTGAAGGAGCTTTGGGGGTTGAATGGGCTTTCTAAATGCCCATCCAAACGCACCCTTAGATGAGTGAGATAAGAATGGAAATAGTTACAGGAATTGGCACCAACAAGAATATCGGTAAGGTAGAGCAATTATTAACAAGAAGTTGGAGGTACGGATACATGGAGTGCCAAAACTTGGTACGAAAGAACATTTAAGTGCCAAAAGTTTTGAAATAGACATTTAATTGCCCAAATCGGAGCAAAATAGATTACTTAAATGTTAATCCGACCAAATTGCTGACGTGGCAATTTTTCGACAAGATGAGTGCAAAACGGCATTGTTTTGCACACTAACGTAGCTAGAAAATGCAAAAACGACGTCATTTTGTCTCTAAAGTGGTAAATAATTAATATAAAAATTAATTAAATTAAATTAAAAATTAAATTTATTTAAAATATTAAAAAAATTAAAATTAATTATAAAAAATGGGGGTTGGCTAAAGGGAGGCGGCTGAGGGTTGAGCCCTCGCCGCCGCCGCCTCCCCATCGACACCGGGAAGGGCCGATGACAAAGGGGAAAGGGTCAGCCGGGGTCGCCGGTCTTTGGCCAATCGGCGGCGAGGGCCTACGAGCCTTGCCCCAGATCTGGGCAAGGGCTTGTGGGGCCTTGCTACCTCCCTGCCGTCACTAGGAAGGGCCAACGAGGCTAGGGGAGCGTCGGCCGAGGTCGCCAAGCCCCGGCCAAGGGCCGGCAACGTCAACCAACCGACAGCAAAGGCCCACAAGCCCTCGCCCGGAT
Organism: Eucalyptus grandis; assembly: GCF_016545825.1. Lineage (NCBI taxonomy): Eukaryota > Viridiplantae > Streptophyta > Magnoliopsida > Myrtales > Myrtaceae > Eucalyptus > Eucalyptus grandis. The sequence continues at coordinate 29,009,718 of NC_052622.1, read as the reverse complement.
CTAAGGCGAGGGTCGCAGCCTCGCCCGGCCAAGCTAAGGGTCGGCGGCCCTCACCCAACTGGGCTAAGGGCCGCCGCTTGTTGGGGTGACCCCTCAGTGGGCGGCGGCCCTTAGCTCGGCCGGGCGACGACCGCCGACCCTTACCCTAGATCCGACGAGGGCTCGCGAGCCCTTGCCACAGGTCGGCCGGGGCTAAAGATCTAGGCGAGAGCTCATGAGCCCTCATCTTCGTCGGCCAAGGGCCGGTGACCTCGGCCAACCCCCCACCCCCCTCTTTTTTAAAATTTTTTTAATTTTTAGTTTTTGAATTCTTTTAAATATTTTAAATAAATTTAGTTTTAAATTTAATTTAATTAATTTTATATTAATTATTTACCACGTAGAGACAAAACGACGTCGTTTTTGCATTTTTAGCCACGTCAGCGTGCAAAACGACGTCGTTTTTGCATTCACCTCATCGGAAAATTGCTACATCAGCAATTTGGCCGGATTGACATTTAAGTTATTCATTTTGCTCCGATTTTGACACTTAAGTGTCCCTTTCGAAACTTTTAGCACTTAAGTGTCCTTCTGTGCCAAATTTTGACACTTGAGCTATACTTTTACCCAAGAAGTTGAAGCTTCCAAAAGATTTTAAAGATCAAAATGGTAATCGCCAAAAACCAATTATTCGTAGACTATCACTATAAATAGCTAAGGATGCATCGGTGTAAAGGACCTTTTGCCAAAATCGACAATCGAACACCTATTTTGTTTGCTATCATTTCCTTCATTACACTTATACATTCAATCATACTTTTATTTTTCTCCAGTTTTCCTGCATTTACATTTACCCGTAGTTTAGACAAGTCGCTTCCTTTCTGTAACTACACATAACCCATTTCAAACAATAAAGTTGAAGCGTTGCCCCTTCGTGAAAAATATTCGTCAATGAAACTTTTCCCCAGCAAACATCTTTTTAGCATGCTCAGTGGGACTATTGTGTTCCATTCTTAGGAGGTGTCGATAGCAAAAACAAGAAACCAAGAGAGTCGTTCCTCTGCTAGTGAGGATAACTCATCCCCACAGCATGTTGGAGAAACAGCCATCCGTTCTGATATATCTAGCCAGAATGCACACCCTATTGATGGTGTCAACACAAGCGACCATTCTGGAGACATTCCTCGAGAATTGTCTGAAGATCAGATAAGGGAGTTGGCTCCGAATTTAGCAGTAATGGCCACCATGAGAAGGATGTTCAAGGAACAACAAAATGATTTGGCCAATCATATGGCTAATCATTTGTTCGACATCTTAACTCCTCTACTCACTAATTTGGTCATTGATTTAACTTCGAGAATGGGAGTGTCGAGTCAAGTGAATGTGACCCTATGACGGTGTGAATGACCAAATTTAGGGCAGTCAAGGTGATTGGATTGGAGTGCTTAGAACCATACTCTCGCCCAGATTGGTACTAGAAACTTCTAATGGCACAAATCCGACTAGGGTGATTGGTGATACCTCGAACTCGGGAAATGAGCTGCAGGCAGGCGTCCTACAATAATTGCCTCCCGACGTCAATCTACCAAGAGGCAGTAATGCAGTGCCGCTTGCAAGGGTAGTGAACATTGAATTGACTCCCGTACTGATCATAGGGTAACAGCCTTACCAACCGCAAGGAGGACTTAAAGACTTCACTATTCAACCTCCTTTGCCCTACAGGGTACAATTGAATCGGGGGAATCATGTGACAGCCTAAATTTTCATCCACCTGAATAATAATGAATTTAAGTATAGATAGATAAGTGGCTCCGACGGGCACCAGTTAGATTTAGATAATTATGGAATTTTAGGAATAACAACGCTTGGTCCATATATCAGCCAAGAAATTTTAGTTTGTTTGTTTGAGTCATAGACTCGATCCTCAATCGCAAGTGTTCAAGGTACGCCAAAATTGGACATGATCAGTGCCAAATTTTCGAGGGCTCTCTCTCTCTCTCTCTCTCTCTCTCTCTCTCTCTCTCTCTCTCTCCCCCTTCTTGGTGCCACCAAGTGGCAACCCTCTCTTCCTCACCAATGCATGCCCATGCATGCATTTCTCTTCCCAAGAGGCCATCATAACCTTTGTCACGACCCAATCTCTTTGCCACCCAACCCTCGAGGAAAGGAAGGGGGAAAATGTTGAATTTAGGGATACTTGACCATGAAAGTTGCCTCGCGGTTCTCATCCACATAGGCATTATCACCTCGCCTCTTGTGAGTTCACTGGATCGCAATCGCAAGTTCTCCCAAACTCATATCCCACGTGACAACCGGAGGTATTGTGACTCTACCCTAACATCACGGTACGACTTGATCGATAGTTTTAAGGTCAAAAGGAAATCGGATGTAAATGTGAGTTTAAGGATACTTTTACAATCATGATAGCTCTCTCAAGATGTACATCCATCAAAGATTGCATCACTTTATCTTTATCGGTTTCACCATCTTGAGTATGCTAAATCACAACCGTGAACTTTTCCAAAGGTCCATACCCCTGATGAGTTTATTTATATGATCTATTTGTTTTAGACAACTTAGAAATAAGGCAAGAGTTGTCAACCTCATTTTTAGGGAGGTCGACTAGAAACCCAATCGAGGGTTGGGAGTAGTCCCTTGATTCCTACGCAACTATATAACTAAATTTAGGGAATTGGGCTACACTAATATTTCTATTAGCATCCTTTCAATACTTAACAGTGGGGACACGGACCCCTGGAGTGCCAAAAGTTGGCACAAAGGGACACTTAAGTGCCAAAAGTTACGAAAGGTACACTTAAGTGCCAAAATCGGAGCAAAATGGATCACTTGAGTGCCAATCCGGCTAAAATCCGGCCAAATTGCATACGTGGCATTTCCTGGCGACTTCTTTTACTGAGGTGGCAAACGTTTAAGGAAAAAAAAAACCCACGTGGACGACAAAACGACGTCGTCCACCCACACTGAGTGAGCTGACCTAAACGACGTCATTTTGGCTTAAGCACACCTAGCCGTCGCTGTTCCTTCCCATCTGCGTTCACATTAGATCTCAGTCGTCGCCGCCCTTCTCTCCATCGCCGTTCACGCCGTCGCCGCTCTTCTCTCCGTCGCCGTTCACGCCCATAGGTGGTCATCGGTCGCCGTTGTTGGTTGTCGTAGCCACTCAGCATCATTGGTCGTCATCCCTGCTCACCATCGTCACTCCTAGGTTGGGCCCCTTTTCCCCCTCCCTCGTGATGAAATTAGGGCTCGATTATTTTATTAGGGCTCGCTCGATTATTTTATTAAGGCTACGATGGAAATGCTATTGAAATGCGCGCGCTCTGTTTGGTTACTCCCTTGTGTGGAGATGCTTGCCTCAGTCGATGATTTATGCAGTCAAGGCTCGAGTGAGACAAAATATTGACTAATGTGGAACTAGGAACTAATGTGTTTGAGTGAAAAGTTATTGAATCGGTGGCTGGAATAATGGCCTTTAAGTGCTCTGCAAAGAGCACGCAACTTTGCTATCAATCTGCTTTTGTTCCTTTGATTCCGATCTTTTCGTTCTTTTAGTCTTCTTTCTTGATTGTTGTTTCTAATCAGATAGTCAACATATATGCAGGGCATTGAGGAGTGCAAAATTTGTTTTGATACTTTATATAAGTTCATTTACCCGCAAGGACAAATTTGAAACCACATGTAAGTACCTCATTTTAAAGTTTATAAACTATGAGCTCTTTTGACATGTAGTATTAGTCTCTTGTGCAATGGATAAATTTAGGGCTTGGATTGTGTAATGACCTCTTGACACAATATATTAATGGCCAAACATTATAGATTAGGGTATGATTTCTCCTCTTGGTTGGATGAGAAACAGAACTTTTACCCTATAATTTTACATCAAGCTTGCTTTAATGAAATTCTATGTGTTTTCACAGGAAAAATAGATTTGATTAAGTGGATGTACATTCTCATATCGCAGGTTTAGTTTAGCAAAAGATAGTAGACAAAATTTCTTGGGCTGTGCTTGTTGTGGGGACCTATGCTTGTTGTGGGGACCTCTGTTTTTGGTTTATATTTTAAGGGAATGGAAGGCAAGGCAAATAATTAAAGTGGCGACCTCTTAGCTGTCATGAAGGGCATATTCTCGGTGTGGGGGCCTCTGTTTTTATTAATATTGTAGAGGAAGGGAAGGTAAATTATTAAAGTGTCGACCTCTTTTTTGGGCATCATATATGGGCATATTGTCGGTGTGGGGACTGTTTAATAAAGTCTATGAGAGTGGGGGGACTCCCTTGTGCGATTGTCTATTGTTCTTTGTGGATGTGGTCCCAAAACTAATTATTCTTTGTCTTGTTGTTGGTGCAGAAATGGCTCATGCCAAGGATTATGTCGCTGTCATAGTTTGCTATCTGGGGAATTTGTAATTGGGGAGGATGAGTGGGAGTATGAGGGTGGAAATGAGGGCACCATTTTTGTCGACATTAAGAAGGCATCTTATATAGGATTTGTTAGGGATATACTAACTTATTTGCCTTGTAAAGTTCAGAAGTTGCTGTATTGTATTCCTGGGAAAGGTTTAAGAGATGGTTTGCGAACCTTAGAAAATGATAACAGCTTTAGGGATATTCTATACCATTATCTTCATGGTGAAGAGGTAAAAATATATGTTGAGTACAATGAAAGTGAGGATGAAGATGATGATGAAGAAAGTGCCCAAATAGAACAAGAAGGAAATGGTATTCAAGGTAGTGCGAGGTTAGGGTCGAAGAAAGGCGGGATAGACATGATGGAGAGGAGAGGAGCGCGCAGATGCAGTTCACCATAGTGATGGTGACATAGGTGATGTCACAATCACTGGATTAGATTGGGAAGTAGCTGAATCAAGTGATGATGATGATGAAGGGTTGCCTACTGCAAATTTCACAAGTGATAACGACGATGAGGAGCTTGTACAGTCAAGAAAAAGGCAAAGGGATTTTTTGACAAATAAATTTGCAACTTTGCATGTAGCTGATGAAGTTCCAAATAGAGCCGAAGGCCCTGTAGATCTTTGTTGCCATTGGTGAGGAGAGGCGATTATGAAGAAAGCCTTGAGAATGTTACTTCCCAGGATGAGCTTGAAGAAGATGAAGGAGTTGTGCATACAAGGAGAAGGAAAAGTAAGTTTCCTTCTTATGATCCATTCGTTGCCTCTCCTACTTTGTCGGTAGGTATGAAATTTCAAGATGCAAAACAATTTAGGGAAGCTATCTTGAAGAACTCCATTGCTGCACAGAGGAACATTGACTTCATTAGAAACACTCAGGCCTTTGTAAGAGCTAAGTGTTCGCAGCAAAATTGTCCATGGAGGATCTATGGTGCATTTGTTAGGAGAAGTGGATCTTTCCAGATTAGAGCATACGAAGAGGAACATACTTGTTCCATTAATTTTGAAAATAAAAGGGTAACAAGTGCATGGTTGTGCAAGCACTTCTTTAATATGATTAAGATGATGCCTCAGATGAATAGTACTCGGTTCAAGTTGCTGGTGAAGGAGCAGGTTGGCATCAATATAAGCAGGAATCAATGCAAAAGAACGAAGCAAAAGGTGATGAAGATACTCATTGATCAATACAAGAGCGAATATGGACAGGTGTGGGATTATGCTTGGGAGTGTAGGCTACAAAATCCTTCAAGTAGAGTGTATGTAGAGGTTGTGGAGAGACCACTTCCGATATTGGGACCAAGTTTGATAAGTTCTATGTTTGCTTCGATGCATGCAAACGAGGATTTTTATCTGGTTGTAGACGGATTATAGGATTGGACGGGTGTTTTTGAAGGGCTTGTGCAAGGGAGAATTGTTGGCTGCAATTGGAATAGATGCAAACAACCAGATGTTTCCACTGGCTTGGGCTGTTGTAAAGGTAGAGAACAAGGACAATTGGTCCTGGTTCCTAAAAAATTTGATGGTTGATTTGGAGATAACAAATGGTGCGGGGTGGGCGTTCATGAGTGACCAACGAAGGTACTCTTTGAAAGATTTGGTCAATTGTTTGCTTGTTGATATGAACATGTCGTTTGCTTACATTTCTTTTCTTTTTTTGAATTATTGCAGGGACTGGTTCCAGCAATAGCTGAGTTGTTGCCTTATGCCGAGCATCGAATGTGTGCACGGCACATATATGCAAATTGGGGAAAGAACTATAAAGGGGATAAGCTGCAGTTCAAATTTTGGCAGCTAGCAAAGAGCACGAATATGGCTGATTTTAGGATGGCCAAAGAAGAACTGCTTCAATTGACAAGGGAAGGTTATGATGCACTATTCCAAACAGAACCAAAGTATTGGTGTAAGGCGTTCTTCAATGAGGAATTCAAGTGCGATAACATAAATAACAACATCTGTGAATCATTCAATAGGAGGATAATAGATGCCAGATGCAAACCAATTATCTCGATGCTTGAAGACATAAGGGTTATGGTTATGACTCGGTTGCACAAACAAAGGGATGAGGCTACAAACTGGACTAGGCAATGTGGTCCTAGGATTGCTAAAAAATTGGATGAGAACTTGGCTACGAGTAGGTATTGTCATCCCATTTGGAATGGGGATGAAGGATATGAGATAATGAAGGGCTCTGATAAGTATGTTGTCCATTTAGGTACGAGGAAGTGTTCATGTGGAGCATGGCAAGTAAGTGGAATTCCTTGTGCACATGCCATATGTGCCATTCAATTGAAGGGCCACAACACGAAGACTACCTTGATGATTGGTACAAGAAACCGAGATATCTTGCTTCGTACCAATGCATGTTGCAGCCAATCAGAGGTACCAAGTTCTGGGAGCCAACAGATCATGAAGCACCTCAACCTTTGCCACTAAAGAAGAGAATGGGAAGACCAAAGCGAAAACAAAGAATGGCAGAAGGAGAGGTCTCAAGTCAACGTAGGATGAGTAGGACAGGTGTAAAGATGAAGTGCTCTTTTTGCCACATAGCAGGGCACAATACTAAAGGCTGTCAATTAAGGAAGCAGCAGGAACAGTTGAGGCCAGTCGAAGGACCTAGTGAAGGGACAATTGGAGAAGGACAAACAGAAATGCGAAGTGAGTCGTCTGTTCTTCAGTCGACAACAATAAACCCAGTAAGTCATGACAATTGTGTTTATGTTGTTTTATGGTTTGTATAAACAGATATGTACAACTAATTGACATAATGTTTTTGTCTTTGTCAGGTCAGGAGAATGACACGTGAAGAATTGGTCGAAGCCCCTGCTATACCTGAAACTGAAGGGTCTGTTCAAACAAGGCCAGGTAGACAGCCAGCTCAAGGATTGGCCGAAGCAACTGGAGGGCTAGTTAAGTCGACTGTTCTTCAGCAGAAGCAGAGAAAAAAATACCCGGTAACTTAAATAATTTGTGTTTAGTTTTCCTTTACAATGGCCTGATGTTTATATTTATGATATCATTTGTCTTTTTCTCGAGTTCGAAGAAGGCAAGCTAGAGCTCATTTGTCAACAAAGGGCCCAGGCGAAAGGTCACCACAAGATCCATCACCAAGGTCACCACAAAGGCCACTAGAAGGGTCATCACAAGGGCCACCACAAAAGCCAACAGAATGTGTCATTGAAGCTGAAGGGCTAAATAGAAAAACAACCAAAAGAAAGCCAAATCATGAGCCACCTACAAGAAGGCCATCTACAAGACATCTAACATTCGAATGCCCAGAAGAAGCCCCTGCTGTAGCTAAACAGCCACAACAAGAGCCCAAGAAATCACATGCGAGAAGAAGGGCTAATCAATCACAAGTACACAAGGCGACGTTCCCCTTCGAACAAGAGGAGCTCTTGGAAAGAGGCTAAAACAGTATGGTTATGGGCTTTATACGGATGAGCGTTCGGGAGCAGTTATTCTTAATGTAAGTTTTATAAGCTTACTACGCTGTATTTAATTTAATTTATGGTGCAAACTTTTGTTAATAATTGAGTTTTCTTTTTGAAGCACGGGAGAAGTTCGAGAGGTTCTTATCTCTCAAGGCCAAACTCAAGAATCAACGGCTGCACCAACAAAAAGAAGAAGACATTGGTTGCGCCAACAAGAAAGAAGAGTAAGAAAAACCCGATTACGGGTCCATCGAATCGGTTCGGCCTACGACGGTTGCGGCTCCAGCTCCTTCTCAATCAGCTCGGCCTAGGACAATTGCACCTCCATCAAAATCAACGCATCCCGAGACGGTTGAAGAAGAAACCTCACGTCCGAGTTAGAAAAAGCACAAGGATTATGAATCAAGTGAAAGGAGCACGAACGGGAGGCATTGTGCATATTGATTAATGAAATGGGATGGGATATGATTTGTGGGGCGACGAGTCAATTGTTTTTGTGGATGTTTTCTTTTAAATAGTTTGTCATCGACTTTGTGAGACTTCATTTCAATATCAATGAAATGATTTTGTTGCTTGTCATCTTTGGTGCCTTTTTTCATTTTTTGTATTTTGTTTTTACTTTTACTTATTGCTTTCTGCTTCTGGTGGTGGATCTGTGGTGGTGACTAGGGTGCTTGTGTGGCTGGTGGTGGCGGTTGGTGAAACTTGATGGTGGTGGGTCCACTATGTGGATTGGGTTGGAGCCTTTTGCTGTAACTAGTATAGTTTGCATGAACCCCTTTTGCAACAAACCCACGACCCACCACCAACAGTGGCTGCTAATGGTGGGTTTATGGTGGTGGCTACGTGCTGGTCTGGTAGCTAAGATGTTGGTGCCGATGCCTACTGATAGGCTGGTGGGTCTATTATAGGGGTTGGGGGCTGGGGGTTTGTGCTACACTTGGTGCAAGATGTAAGTGTGCAATATGCACATCTTGCACACATCTTGCTCCAGGTAGTGTTGGTGCAAGCTGATGTAAGGCACTAGGAACTTCTGCCTTTGCAGAATACCACAAACATAGTAATGGCTCAAGTGGATGCCTGGAATGCTTGATGTGGCTGGTGGTAATGGCTAGAGGCCGATGGTGGCCAGTGGTGGGCGGTCGTGGTGGCTGATAGCAGCTGATGGTTGGTGTAGTTTATAGATGAAACGTACAAATAAAATTGACACTTAACTGATCACATTCTAAAAAACTCAGCACTTAAGTGTTCACTTTTAATCACAAATGGCACTTAAGTGATCACTTTTGATACTAACTTGACACTTAAATGACTTTTTTTAATCACGACGGCACTTAAGTGATCACTATATACAACTTATAGCACTCGAGTAATCACTCATGTTTGTCCTATGTAAATGGTGATTTGCAAAGCAAACCGAGAAGCTGCTGGTTTATATATACGAATGTTCAACTTATGCCAACTCCATTCGATTCATTGCTACTTTTGGTTTACATTCGTTGAAGAAAAGAAGTCACCACAACACATCCACCAAATATACATTCCATCATCACCGATTTATATTCGAGAATAAGCAAAAATATAGTACAAATAGCATCTCATTCATTCAAACAGCATCTCATTCATTCCCTTTCCTTGATCTCATTGACAACTATGGCAGTCGGAGAAACTTCTTTTCATTTTCCAATACTTTACATTTCATCATAAAATAGGATAGACAAAAAAACAGCAACACAATAAACGCTCGGTAACACTTTCGTTCAATATTCATCTTTGAAACTTCATTCTTCAAATGGTTAGCAGAAGATGCTTGAGCTTGCATTGAGTCAACCTCATCCAAATCGTCCTGAGTGTAGATGGAGGTTGATGACATCCATCAAGTAGGTCCAATATCACCTCGTGGCTCGGTGAGAGAATTTCGCATCAACCCATTCGAAATATTTGCACTTCGACCCTCTCTCGTATCGGGCACATCCATAGAATCTTCTCCCGGGATTCCTTCGCGTCCACGATGTTCTTCTTGGACTTGGTAACCCACAAAAACATAAACGCTCGCCTTCTCCTTCGCTTTGGCGAGAGAAATTTGAGTCGCTGCTGAAAGTCCTGCTCTCCATTCTTAATATCCAACCGTAGAATTTGGGGCAAATCGAGTTAGGGTTCGGGATTAAGGCTCCAACACTTCAATGGCAATTTGCCGGATTTAGGGTTTTAGATTTGGGGCAATGGGGAGACGATGTCGTTTTGGTTGATTTAAGGGCTCCATTTTGGCCAACTTTGAGGAGACGACGTCGTTTTGGGTGAATTAGAGCTGACTCAGCTCTCCGGCGAGCCACCTCGACAAGAAATAATCATATTTAATTGCCACGTATGATTTCCGGCTGCCTTCGCCGGAGGTGGCACTCAGGTGTCCCACTTTTCTTACAAAGTGGCACTTAAGTGTCACTTTCGTAACTTTTGGCACTTAAGTGTCCCTTTGTGCCAACTTTTGGCACTTGAAGCGTTATTATCCCCTTAACAGTGTGTCATATTACCTAAGATGTCCATGCATTTCTTTTTTACCTTTTTGGGATCACTTATCCTAAACTAGGTAATCGTGCATGGGTAATCATTTTCGTGCCTTTCTATTTCTAAGAAAAATTAAAAGAAGGCAATCAATTGAATTAAGAGTACGAGACGGTACGTAAACAATTAAGGAAAGCAATAAATCTATCTAGCAATCCTAGGAAAGATAAAATGAGAAATGAACTGAAATAATAGTAAAGGGAGGAACCCTTAACTTGTTAAGTTTTTATACAAACATGGGAAACATGAGACATATGTCGGGGATAAATGGTACAAAATCACAGTTGGAATGGACATTGACCTTCCACTGTCTTCATGCCCCCTTCGTCTTTGGGATCCTAATCTAAACATAGTCTAAGAACTATAGCTAGGTGCATATAATGGAAAGAAACGACCATACACATCAAAACAATCAAAAACATGGTATAAGATCAAGATCAACTAACCAAGCAAAACAAAGTTCAAAAATCAACCAAATTTTGGGTCTCGGGGTCAGCCTTTGCAATCCATGCATAAGTCCCTTTAGATACCTACCCAATTCATTGTATGACTTATAGCCATTATTAACTGCTTATGTTCTCATATGGCCAATAACGCTTGTAAGTTCCTAATAAAGCGTTATATGTGATCGCCAAGATTTTCTCTCGGTATTATGTGTCACTACTAACATACATCTAGAATTCACATGCGTTGCAAAATTTAAGTAGGCATGCAAGTCTTTTGAACCTTATTTCCCAATCGATCAACTAGCTGAGTGACCTATCAGCGAGTCACTTATTACCAAAGCACTCGTCAATGACAAACATAAGCATTTCTAATGAATGACATGATTATATGTATGAGGGGATACATGTTATGTTTCAAAAATGGGTTTTGAAATCATCATAAAGGTGTTTAAGATAAGGTGATGTCTCGGCCATGAAACGCATTCAATTACCAAGGCTCGCCCGAGGCTCACATAAATACACTCATAGATATCGTAGACATTTTGAATACAGTCCAAACCGTAACTTTCACAATGTCAAATCAAGTGTGAAAAATGATTTGAAGACATTTTAGACTAAGGAAAATCGAGGCTCTGGAACGCATTTAGTTGCCAAAATCAGCTCAAGGCTCGCATAAATATACTCATAGGTATCGCCAACATTTTAAATACAATTCAAACTATGACTTTCCTTAGTTAAATCAATTATTGAGAAGAATGTTTAAAGGATTTGATTTTGGAAACATCACATGTACCAAAGCGGTTTAAAGATGCAATTTGGAAATCCATTCATTAAAAATCATTAAGCAATGAAAATCAAAGGGCTTTTCAGCTGAAACTCAGTCTCTGACATAACTAAATATGATTGCATAAGATGATCTACCATAACTTTTTGCTCTAAGCTTTTTAAGAAAACACCTGGGTTCTTCATTCCAATATGGCCCAAGACTGGAGTTATTCATTGTTCCTCTTGACAGTGTCTAAGCTTGAGAAGAAGAGGAGGAAGTATTCCTCGCAACTGACTCAAAAGGTTCAACGCCTAACAAAAGCATAATCAAAACAAAATGATTGTAGAGCACTTCGGCCTATACCTCAAGTCAAGGGTCAGGAAAAAGTCCAATGAGGCCATCTTCAGATATCTTCAACAACTTCTGGAGTCATTTTTCTGGGATAAGTTTAAAGAGTTCTTCCAAATTGAACTCGAAAAGGCTAATAGAAGGCATTGGTGTAATCTCGCAAAGTGCTTGCTTTATTCTCTCGACTGCCTCGAAAAGAGGAAGGGAGACCTTACTCAGGTCCAGCCAATTGTTGACTCGATGATAGAAGGAACAGGTTTGTGGCAAGGAATCTAATAACACAACAGTTAGAAGTAGTAAAGTAAACAAAGCAAAACACATAGGGAAAGTCTTACTTAGATCAGTAGCAGCAGCACTATTCGATCTACTGGATAACAATATGGCAATGGAGGATGGTGAGATGCAGCCTAGGTAACAGCTAGATAGAAGATAACTTCTAGAGTTATCAAGGCAGAGGACGAGAAAATAAAGTCTCGAGTTAGAGACAAAGTAGACTCCCTTTCATGGTCGGCACAAAAGATAAATATGACCATCAACTTATGGGAGAGATCAAACGTAAAAGCAAATGAGACAAGTGCTGAAGTAAGAATGCTTGCTCTTTTTAAAGAGAATGATATAAAACCAACAACAAAATGGGAGTTTACTTCCAAATTTTCCAAAGCCAAAGACAAGAGTGTCTCTCCTTAAGGCTCGTCAGGATCGTGTTCACTAGTAGTAAGGGAAGCAGGTCGTGACATCCTTAATCCGACCCCAATCAACGGAGTGGAATTACAATGGTAATCGACAGACCATAGGAAAGCAAGCAAAGGCCACCTTAGGACGAAAACTCAATTTTTCATCAGGGGGCCACAAATTTTGGAAAAGTGGAAACGGACTACAAGAGAGGAGCCACAAGGGCCCAAGCCTCAAGTGGGCTCAATGGGCCTCACGCCTACAATGGGCGGCCCAAAAGGGTCCTTTAAGCCATCCAAGCCCACTAAGTCATTCAAGCCCGCACTGTTGTCATCCAAAGGGAAATGACCAAAATGTCATCTTAGTCTATCCAATAATTAAAGAGGCAAGAAGCAATCATAGTCACACCTCGATCCTCTGAGCACATGCCCAACCCTCACCTTGGTCGATTAATAGCGACGTCTCAGGATGCATTGCCGACTCCTTTCATTTTAATACGCATGCGGAAGCATATAAATAATCCCCAGACAATAAGATAATGGGATAGGAAAGTAGGACCATAAAATTTCAAACTATACCAACCACACTTATATATATAATACAAGCCAAACCAAACTTTGATTATCCAAATACTTAAGGTTTAACAAACAAGGGCGGGGGTCTAGCAACTATGTCTACTCATCATCGTTAAACTCCTCCAGCTCCACATCCTCGTCCCTATTTGAGCCGTCTGCCGAGTACACCGGGGACTCTAGCTCTTCGAGCTTTGGATCCTTTGCATCGTCTACCACTCCATCCTCAGGGTCTGCTGTGATATGGCTAGTATAAGTACCTAGAGGGGGGTGAATAGGTATAACGAGTAATTTCTAATGATAATCGCACAATACTAGACAGTTGATAGAAATGAGACAATTTTTCCTCGTCAATAAACAAACAACGATCAAAGTAAGACTGAGAGTAGGGAAGAGAAAATTGAACACGAGGTTTATAGTGGTTCGGCTTATTTCAAGCCTACGTCCACTCTTCTACACCGATGCCCACCGGGCTGGATTCCACTATGAACAAAGAGATATTACAAGATCGTTCTTCCTTGATTTCTTGGTGTAGAAGATCTACCACACTCTCTCAAGGTATCACTAAGTATAAACTCTCTTTGTGTGTACAGTTTCGCTCAATATGAATCGACTAATAATCAAGGAGCTTCAGACTCTGGAATTTCTCTATCGAGCACACACTAGAATAACTGGAACGTCTTCTTTTTATACTCCTTTATGCCATCATACCCGTTGGCACTTACCAAAGGAATTCTTCCAATCTTCTGTTGACGAGAATCAATTAAGAAGGTCATTCGAGCTATTAAAGGAACATGTCGATAGCCCATCAATCATGTTCGTCCATACAATCAGGATCTTGGTTTTCAAGAATAGAACCTTCTAAGAATATTTCGTCAATCATCGGATCTTCAAACGATCTTGATTTCGAATAAATAATCCGTTATATCAAATCCAGCCAAGAGATCTTCTCCAGTCGATAAGACCAAATCCTTAACCAAACACTTTAGCTCTGGATCGCCTTCGTCGCTAGATTAGAAATTGTCAATGAGAATAGTCTTGGGTCTTGAGTCTTGTGTCTTTGAGTCCGGTGATCCGAAAGTCTTCGGACTCAAAGTACAAGGGTCTGCACAGCTTCCAGACTAAACTGATAGAAACGTTTTGTCAGCTTCAAAACACTCTAGAGAGATTTCTCCAACATGCTGTACCTTTACCAAATGCAACCTCCAAAACGTACCGAGGCACGTCGTCATTGTCGCTCATCGAAGCTAGATCCAGAACTATGAGTAACTTTCTAATAAGCAATAAGATATCATAATAAGCAATAAGTAGAAGTAATAAGTTATCACAATAAATGATAATCGGATGCGATAAGCTATCGTGATAAGTGATAATCGGATACAATAAGCTATCATAATAGGTTATAATTGGATACGATAAGCTATCATAATTGTGATAAGTGCATATTATATTGTAGCTCTTAAAGTACTAAGTGCTTATTAAATTCTAATTTTAAAGGTAGTATATGCTTATGCAATCCCTATTTTGAAAATGGTAAATGACAAATGCTTGTGAAAGGCTATTTTGAAAAGTGAGTTGTTAAATTGTTAAGTGAAATCATAGTGTGATGCTATACATCATGGGATTGACGCATGATTGCTTTGGTAAATGATTAATTGAGAGGTGATCACATAGCATTATTTCATGGCATTCTTGTGTGCGAAGATTGCTAGTGTATGACATGTGAGCATTAAGTACTCTTGTATTGGCTAATGAGAAAGATAAGAATTGGCTTGAGTGGTTGACGTGCTCGTGTGGTCACATAATGGTTCCGTACTCATTTGATTATGAGGGACGACACTCGATGGATTTCGAATGCCCACATGTCAAGGGAATGTCGTTCTCAGATGGATTTCAGAACGAAACTTTTTAATTGGAATGCCGTCTTTGATTGAGATCAAGATGTTGCCATGCTTAATTACGTCAGAAGAGCACCAACACAAGTATCGGTCGTGGCCAAGAGCGATCGTAAGAATATGAAATCATGATCTCGAGAATAGCATGATAGTATGGGATGCCATGCAATTCTCGAGACGCCATGTGTGCAAAGTGCATGAGTGCTAAATGCATATTTTGAAAGTGATGCTATAGCCTGCACACATGTGGCATAAATTTATATGAGTTACATGAGACATGTGTGTGAATTACATGGCATTTTTGTGGCTTAAATGGCACGCGCATGCTTGATTAATCCTGCCTATGAATTGAAAAGTACGTGAATTTGTATGCTTGCATTAGGACTCAAGGAGTATAGGTTGAGGTAGATCCCTTCATGTTATAATTAAGGCAATGCTTAGGCTTCACTATTAATCGGTCATCAATAATTAAGCTACATGTTTAGAGCATATCCAAGGCAAAGTACATTCCTACACGAGGTTTAGGAAGTTCACTCACTAGGTTTATCTCACTCATTGTTGTTTAACTTTTTCAAGCCCTAATCATGACTAGCCAAGCCCGAGCCAAGGTACTTTGAGTTGGACGCATACTAGGCGCATAAGGGATACCACTTTTTGAGGTCGCCCTCGTAGTATAGAGATGCTAGGCTAACCTCAAATCCCTTTTAACAAGCTGGAAGAAATCCGCACCACAAATATGTAAAAATGAACTTATGATACTTAAGTCGTGGTGTAATGTATGTATAAGATAAAAATGTGTTTTCATGTGTGTTTTATGCTATCCCTCTTATTACGAATGGCTGGGTGGTGTTATATATGCTTCTGCTTGCATATAATCAATAGACAAAATGAACGAGTAGGCGATGCCTTCTAGAATGTCACAATCAAATGACTAAAGAGAAGGAGGGTTGTCACGTGTTTGAGGGTCGAGGCGTAACACAGGCTTTTGAGGAAGGATCAATTCCAACAAGGATTCTTCTAATGTCGAAGGAGGTCCACTTGCTCTGTTAGAAGACAAATAAGTAGGCTTTGTGGTAGGAAGGGTTGTAGGTTTGGAGAGTTAGCCATGTTGATTAGGGATGATGTCGAAACTTTAGTAGCAAGAGGAATTGAAAATGTAGAACTAGCGGCAAGAAAATAGCCTTGGACTAAGGGTGCCAATCAACGATGTCGAGAGCAAAAGAGCTAGAAATCAAACGTACTGGTGGTGCAAACCGTGTAATCATGAGCACATGTATGGATCTGGACAAATTTATCCTAGTCCGAGGAGTAAACACTCGCCTAGAGGCTGTTGAAATCGAAGCACTGAAAACATCAAAGATTGAAATTTGACAAAGGAAAAAATCGTATAATAAAGAGAAGGTAGTACTTAAATCTATTGCCTTTTTCAAGGCTCTGTTTGGAGGTTCAACAATGTTAGTAGTAGGGGTGTGCAAAAGAACCGGGATCCGCCCGGACCGCTCGGAACCAGACCAAAATCGCTTGGAACCGGTGGTTCTTGAGGGAACCGGTCCGGTTCCTAATTCCATGGGCAAATCCGTCCACTTGCCCACTCAAATCGAACCAATTAATTTTGAATATTAAAAAAATTACTAATTAACAAACCTTAAATAGCAATTGTTCCCTCTCTGGTTCCGACTCTCTCTCTCTCTCTCTCTCTCTCTCTCTCTCTCTCTCTCTCTCTCTCTCTCTCTCTCCCCCTTATCGCCACTCCAATTCCATCAACAGAGCCGTAGTGATCTCTACGGGGGATTGGCTTCACTATATTACGCTCCACCCGATAATCCATGCATGTGTTCACTTCCGATGAAGCTTCAGGTGGGTCTCCTCCTATCTTCTCCTACTCTTCACATGTGTTCACTTCTGATGCGTGGTTTACTGGTTGAAGTGTTCTTTCAGTGAATATCATCTCTCCGGATCTCTTCCCGGTGGATCTCGCTCCCCGTCCGGCAATTCGCACCGGCACACTTCAACCTCCGATCTGTAAGTGTATCCCTGATCTCATGTCTTTCCTTGTTTTTTTTTCTTTCGTCTCCTCGTTCGAGGTTCGTCACGCGAGGAATTCAATCTCTCGTCACCGTTAGAATTCGCCGACGGCCTGTAGAATTTCGGTGGAATTTCGTGCTCGGTTCTTGAGTTGCTGCCCCTCCGCATTTTGTTTTTGTTTTTGTTTTTGTTTTTGTTTCTTTATTCGGCCCTCTGAAAAATCGCCATCGCCCTTGACAGTAGCTGTCCGTCAATCCGTCCCTTTCTCTATTTGGCACTCCAGAAAATTGCCGTCGCCCTTGACAACAGCAAGTTCATTTGTCCGATTCTGTGAGGAGAGAGACACGAACCGCGTGTGACTAGGTGCCGCTTGCCGTCTAGGCAATTCTTAATTAGGTCGATGTTGCCATGCTTGTGAAATACTTGATTGTTGATTCCAAGTCACTCGACGTTGAAGATGGTCTTGATGGATAATGAACAACTTAGAGAATTTATCTAGAATGGTGTCCCTACCATTTTTCCCTAATGTGGTTCCTATGAAACTAAGGTTTGCAAGTTAAATCTTTTCCATTAGCAACGAGGGAGTCCATTAAGCTATGGTATTCTTTGGCATTGATAAATCTTTTCCTGCTATACAGATCGGCATCTATATCAAAAAGATTACTGTAAATGATTATTTTTTAACAATTGCCTGTTTGAGAAGGGCGATCTTTGCAAATCATGTACATTCCCTCTTCCATGTTGCATCATACTAACATTTTCCTTGTTAATAATCTTTCGCAAGCTTCAGCTATGACTGAGTTTAGATAGCAATGTCTTTAATCAATCATTCAATGGAGATTACACTATATTTACTTAATTTACAGTGTTAATCTAAATACTAACTTCAAGCTTCCAGCATAGGAATGTTATTTATATTGCCTGCTATTGCCTTCCATTTCTTTTTCAAACTGTCATTACTTTATGTTTCGGGGGTTGTTTGTAGTGCCATGAGAAGTGTTTAAGTGTTGACGATGCGTTGCTTGATTCAAGCAAATGATTCATTAACATGTCAATGGAAGTAGAGGAATCCTATGATGTAATAACACCAATAGTGGAATCAACATCACAAGAACATGAAAGAGGTGAAAACTTTGAAGAAGCATCCAAAACAAATAAGGTATCTGGTTCTTGTCCATGTCCTCCTCTTAGTAAGCGAAAATTAGCAGCTTGGCTTCATTTTTGAAAAGGAACAACTCACACAAATGGGAAAGTTGATGTATTTTGCAATTATTGTGGATCCAAGTATTCGTACCACATTGATAATGGTACTTCAAATATGTTGAAGCACTTGAGAAAGTGCAATAAGTATCCTCGCAATGTGGATAAGAGGCAAAAATTGTTTGCATCACAAAGAGTAAATGTAACTCAAATGATAGGAGGAGATACTACTAGTAGGCAAATACTTATTCGGATGATTATAATTGATGAACGACCATTTTTTATTGCTGAACGTGTTGGATTTCGTGATTATGTAAATCAATTACAACCTTTCTTCAAGCATATGTCGCGATTTACGGTGGCTAGGAATTGCATGAAGTTGTATTTTTATGAAAAAAAAAATTGAAGGTTTCTTTCCGTAAGCTTAATTCTAGGATCGCACTCACGACTGATACATGGAGTTCCATTCAGAATTTGAACTATCTATGTCTTACTACACATTTTATTGATGAAAATTGGAAATTGCACAAAAGGATCATCAATTTTGTGGTGATAGCTAGTCACAAGGGCAGGGATATTGGGAAAGTAGTTGAGAAATGCATAAATGAGTGGGGAATAGAGAAAAAACACAGTGGATAATGCTAGTTCAAATGATGTGGCCATTGGTTATTTGAAAGAAAAATTTTCAAGAGAAAGGCTATTGATCTTAGATGATGAATCTTTACACATGAGATGCACGACTCATATATTAAACTTGATTGTGAAGGATGGCATGGCCGAGATACATGATTCCATTGCATGTATTCGAAACGTGGTTAGGTATGTGAGGAGTTCTCCTATGAGAGCTAAGACATTTCGAGATTGCATTGAAAGTATAAGGACTGCTTATAAGGGTTCAGTTTGTCATGATATCTCAACTAGGTGGAATTCCACTTACCTAATGTTAGAGAGTGCCATAAAGCTAAGTAAATCTTTTGAAATGATGGAAGAAGAAGACGTTTCTTTCTTAGCTGAGCTTAATTCTGATACTCCAAGTAGTATTGATTGGGAAAATGCTATTGTTCTTTCTAATTTTTTGAAGAAATCGTATACCACCAAGAAGATGTCTAGAACTTTGTATATCACTTCAAATGATTATTTTGTGGGGATAGCTTCTTCGTATAATTATTTGCGAGAAGCGACAACGGCTTTTGATCATAGGGTGAGAGTTATGGGCGTGAAAATGAAAGATAAGTTTGACAAATATTATGGGATTTTCGAAAAAGTAAATATGATGGTATTGATTGCGGTAACATTAGATCCTAGAAAAAAGATGAATTATGTGAGGTATTGTCGTAAACTCATTTATGATGATGCTGCGGAAGTTGATGAGATGTTTGATAATGTGAAGTTTGCCCTGGAACGTGTGTTTAAATTTTTTGAGAAATCTTGTCACATTTCTAGAGACAAAAATTTGGATGGCGAATTGGTAGGTTCTACTAATATCGGTAGTAGCTGCAATTCTTAATTCAATGAGGGAAATGAAGAGGACGATTACAGCTTAAATTTT
This sequence comes from Eucalyptus grandis, assembly GCF_016545825.1. Classification (NCBI taxonomy): domain Eukaryota; kingdom Viridiplantae; phylum Streptophyta; class Magnoliopsida; order Myrtales; family Myrtaceae; genus Eucalyptus; species Eucalyptus grandis. The sequence continues at coordinate 28,989,844 of NC_052622.1, read as the reverse complement.
TATGTGCAAGAGCCTTCGTATGATGACTTTCTTAATGAGGAGAAGAAAAAGTCCGCTGGCAACTTATCTAAGCTCGATCAATATCTTAAAGCTAAACTTGAAGATTGTCATGATCTTGACATTTTGAATTGGTAGAGTGTTACTGGCCAAAAGTTTAAAATCTTATCTTCGATGGCTCGGGATATTTTGTCTATTCTCGTTACTACCACTGCTTCAAAATCAACTTTCAGTACTTCTGGTTGTGTACTTGATAGTTTTCAGAGTTCTTTAACTCCTAGAGTTATAGAAGCTTTGATTTGCACTCAAGATTGGTTGAGAGTGGTTCTTGAGCCGATTAATGTTGAAGAGTGTATCGAGAATACAGAAAAGTTTGAATTGGGTAAGTCCATATCATTTCATCATTTAATTCTTTTGTATATCTATTATCTAATAACTAAATACTTTATTTAATATCTTCTTTTTGTTAGATATGGATCATGTTAACACGGAGATTAACGATCCATAGAGTTTACAAGTTGAAGTGGGATGAATATATGTGGTGAGATTTTCAATAATTGTTTGAGTTCAATTTTTACTAATGTTGAGCAATCATCTATTAATTATTGGTTTACTTTATGAGATTGGAACTTGGAATTTAAGAGCTCAAAACTTGGGATTCACAAGCTTTATAAGTCGTGAACTTTTACGCGAATCTTGTTGCGATTGTTTTTTTTTTTTTTTTTTTTTTTTGGTAAAGAATCTTGTTGCGATTGTTGTGTCGTTGTAAAGTGTAAACTTGTCTAATTTACTCTACTTGATGAGTTTGTTCCACGTACTTAAGTTTGGTTTTTCTTTTTTTGTTTTTATTGGTGGCAATTTATTGAAAAAAACAGGTGACGTCTAGGTTCAAAGGGGGAAAAAGAGAGAGGAAGAGTGAAATAATGGTTTTTCTCAGTCCCCTTTTCAAGTGAAAAACTGAATTTTGAGATGGTTCCATCAATGGGATAGAGGGCTCTGTCTCAATGTTTTATGAGGTGCTTGAAGAGGCAAAAACGATGGAGGAGTGAAGAAGATGCAGTGAACGTTGATTCTGAATTCTGAGGCCTTCACAACAGTTTAGGATTCTCTTTTATCCTTATGTTGCTGTAGCTTTTACGAAAGAAAATGACCGAGAAGCTAAAACAGTTTAGGATTCTCTTTTGAATGTTTGAGTGAAACCTAATTAATGTAGTTTCTCAAATTAGTTGCTATTTTTGCTTTATGTTTTGATTTCTAGTTGTTGTAGCTGTTGGTTTTTAGTATATTACTCGATATGAAGAGTTCTCATGGTGAGATTTAGAAAGTGATATTATTATTGTCCTCTGTAACCAAAATATGTAGTGGAGGGACACACTGAAAGTTCTCTATGTACTCCATGTTCACATTGTCAGAAACATCGACTATTTTGTGAAATTTGCAGCTTGCCCATCCCTCTTTTAATGAATTTATCAATTTTCAAATTTATGTTACTACCGTTTCCATTGTTCCTGTTCTTGCCGATTTAGGGTATAAAAAAAAAAGGTTCTTATTGACTCTTCATCTTCAATCGAGTGAGACCGGTTCCATGGATCCATCCAAGAGCCGGACCGAACCGATGGTCCAATTCCCGGGTGGATCCATGCAACAAACGGGTGAATCCCAGTTCCAATATTTCGGAATCGGTCCTTAGTGGGTGGTTCCCAGTTCTAAGTCAGGAACCGCCCACCCCGGACCATGCACACCCCTAGTTAGTAGGAAGATTTTTGGGGACAATCTTACCAAGAATAGTGTCGAAGCCTTTGGTGATGAGAGAGTCTCAGTAAGTCTTCCACCAAGTGGTAGAACACTTAAGGACACCAGGAGCTGAGACAAACTGCTTGATTGTAAACTGGTGGAGTATCTTGTTGGTGACTGTATGGCTACAAACAAAGGGGTTAAATGCCTTGGTTACCAAAATGATGTTTTTCATCAAAAGGGAAGTCCATGGAATAAGGGGCCGTAATCGGAATGTCTTGAGACAAGCCGAGCTGCAAGTGCAATATTGGGGCGAGTAAACTTCCACACATAATTTTAACTTTCTTTTAGGCAAAACCTCAATGTCAGATCAGACGCAACCAAGACAAAACGCTAGAATTTTCAGGTTGTCCTTGGATTGGCTAATATAAAAAACAGAGATAAAATCTAAACTGGAGAGTAGGCAAAAATCATCAATGTTCAGGGAGAGATGGTAGAACAAATGAAGAAAATGCCTAAAGGACGATCACCTTTGGGGGAAGGACAAAGAAGGAAGCTCAACAATTGCACCCCTTTGCTCTCAGGGTAGAACGACTCAGATTTGAACCCTTGTGGAAGATGGATCTTGGCGTTTGAGAACAATGACGAAAATACAGTCTAAGTTCTAACCCATGCTTTGAGAATCCAAAAAGGGTCGTGGAAGACCTCAGCAATGGGTATACCAATGGCAACTTCAATAGAGAGCAGCAGGGGCAAGATGACCCATGGCTACATCCTTACCTTGAAAGAGGTAAAAAGCCAAACCTATCAACTCCCGAGCCACTTGAAAGACAAACTTAGATACCTTGTAAAGCAAAAATGCTATATGTTCTTCATCATCAACATCTCTAGTCTGGCAAGCATAGGTGGTTTGGAAATGAGTATAAGAAAGATCAGTACGTTGTTCGAAAAAGGGGCAAGTTGCAAGATCAATAGCATTGGCATAATCACCATTTGGACTCAAACCTGTGATGGCATACACGTTTAGGAAGGTTACTGACATAGGGCCAAACCCAAAAAAAAAGAAATTAACGAACGATGACCAGAATGGTTAAAAGAATTAAAATGGGGCTTTTGTTGATGCCCAAACTCGACTTATTAGGCTTCGGAAGTGGACAAGGGCAAAGCAGAACCAGCACATGAGAACCCGTGAACAATGGGCCGAAAAGCTAGCAGTCAACAACAAAGATGTTGAAAAGCGCTACATCAAAACCTATCGAGATGAGTGAGATAAGAACGGAAACAGTTACAGAAATCAGCACCAACAAGAATATCGATAAGGTAGAGCAATTATCAACAAGGAGCCAAAACTTTTTGGAAGATTTTAAAGATCGAAATGGTAACCGTCAAAGGGCAGTTACTCGTAAACTATCACTATAAATAACCAATGAGGTATCGGTATAAAAAATATTTTGCCAAAATCGGCAATCGAACATCTATTTTGTTTGCTACCAATTCCTTTATCACACTTTTACATTCAATCCTACTTTTCTTTTTCTCCTGTTTTCCTGCATTTACATTTGCCTATAGTTTAGACAAGTCGCTTCCTTTTCAAAACGACACAGAAACCATTTCAAACAATAAAGTTGAAACTTTACCCCTTCAGTGAAAGATATATGTTGAGGGAACTTTTCCCTAGCGAACGGTTACACACATAGCATTGACATTTGACAAGTCCAACCAGTGAACAAAGATCGGTGAAATTTGGTCAAATTCATGCTAACATAAGTAGATCATCCATGGTTATTATTATTTTTATTTTTTGTTAACTGCAATTTAGACATAAATTTAAGAGAAAGATTAGCCCAGGACCCTCTACTTCAGACACTTTAGTAACGATAGGGTTTGAACTCTCGACTTCTGTGATAAGGAAGAGAAATCACATCAACTGCGCTGCCTGGGGTTGAGTATCATCAATGGTTATTAATTCATTTAAATGTCTACTTCGTCATGGAGGTCATATTAGTTTAGTGCGGAGGTCAAGCGCTAGAAGACATCATGTTTGCTGTTCTTTGGTCGCGTTATGATAGTCAATGTCTAAAACAGTTATGTCGTGTTGGAAGGAGTCTTGTGTCGACAAGCGAACACTCTTGGTTCTCGGACCAAACCGAACTTATCGAATCAGATGTATACCTTTCGAAGAGTCACATTATCGTACTTAGAGAGGAGAGAGAGGGAGAGAGATGGGACATTGGAGCAGCAGGGGTGCACGTTGCAGGGGACTTGAGTGGTTCGTAATTCTTATCGGGTTGAGTTTGTCCGTGTATTGCTCTCGCGTGTTCTTCATATTGCAGACAATTACCGCGAAATTAGATAACCTCATGGTCCCGAATTATCCTTTCCTCCCCTTTTCTCAACATCACATTGGCGTCATTCTCCGATGGGGTTTCGCATGTATGTACGGAATAAGGCTAGACATGGTAGGGTCCTAAGATGGATGGGATTGCTCGTCGCCCCTCTTCTTAGTCTTATCCCTCGTCTTTATTGTCATACGTGCGCCCTATTTTCTGTTCTACTTATAATTTACTAGAAAGGGCCAATGTTTTGACTCTCTTTTTTTGGTAAGGAATGTATGGACCTTTTACACATTGGAAAGTGGAAAAATTATCTAAATTTTTTAAATATATTATACTTTTATCGATTGAGTAATAAACTTTTTAATTATGTCAATAAAATCTTAAATTTTTTATTAGAAGTTCTAAAACATTTTACTTCTTGTTAATTAAAAACATACATTCAATTTTAGTTGAAAATCACTGACACGAACGCTAATTTTCCTATGTGACATGACTATCGTTATCCGTTTACAAGTTTAAATAATATTTTTAAATTTTTATTAATTTTTTTCCTCTTTTTCTTTTCTTTTATCCTCTATTGGGCATTGTTAGGCCTCAGGCGAGGGCTACCCTTGCCTGGGCTAGCAAGGGATTAGGATTGCCCTTGCTAGTCCAAGTAAGGGCCGCCCTCTGGCAAGGGCCAAGCTTAGGCTGGTGAGGGTGACTCTTGCTCGATCTAGCGAACTGTTGCCTTCACTTGAGGTTAACAACCTCTATTTACCAAAAGGAAAAAACAACCTCTGCTACCATTGACAAGGCCCACAATGGCCGGCAAAGGGAAAAGGGGGAAAAAGTAAAGAAGGAAAAGATAAGAAAAGAAAAATAAAATAAATAAATAAATTCAAAAAATGTTAAATATTAATAAAATTGTCTATGTCAACACTAGTCGTACCACGTGAGATAAATTAGTCTGTATCAGCGAATTTCGACTAAAATTAATTGGATGAACTCAATTGACAAAATATGAAAATAATAATAACTCAATCAGCGTAAATAATTTGACCAACAAAATTAACATAAATAAAAAGTTTATGACCAAATTGGGAAAAGCATAATAAGTTTAAAACTTTTTAAATGATGTTCTCCAATGAAAATTAATAATTGTATTTCGCACATTCCCTATCTCCTCTTTCTTGCCAACCACTTGGCCACCGCCACTTCATTGTCAAAACCGCCCTATTACATACGTCATGCACTACAACATCTTTCAACGGTTTTTTTCCCTGCTCTCTCTCTCCTGCTCAATCTCGTCTATGAGAGAAAGAGAGAGAGCGGTGACACTTTCGAAAATATCAGTAAATTCGTGTAATGAACATTTGACAGTGTACTGGCGATTATAGCATATGGAAAGAAATATTTGAGTTACTTCCCCAGTACATAATACATGGATTAGAAAATTTGATATATTAGATGATATGGCAATTTAATTGTGCATTGAACATAACTATTTGTTTAAAGTCCGACTTAAGGTATTGCCTCACTTATATCATTTCTAAACTAGTCTTGATCTAGCATTTCTCAAAACATCATGCCATCAAGAAAGTGACCAAAATGGAACGAATTCTATAAAAGTAGATCCAAAACCTAGGGTATATAACTTTCTTTATAAAATATATTTATCTGGACATATACCTAATAATCAGTTCTGTTCAATTAATCTCTTATTTTGAGCCAAAAGCTTCCACTAAAGTAAATAAGTGGGGGGGACACTTTCTAGGTTTAATCACTATGATAAAAAAAAAACAAATTCTTTAATTATATTCCAAAGTTTGGTAGTGCAATCATATACATGTCATGATTGGATTCCAAGGTAATTGATACATAATGTTTGCATCTTCTATTAGTTCGTCTTTAGTTTAGTAGAGGCCTATCTCTTGTAATCATGGCTACCACAAGGCTCAAGAAGAAAAGTTCAAAAGAAGGTGAAGTCCCTTCCTAAAGCCACGACTCACTTCACTTTAGCATCTGGCTTTAAAACATAATGATGGTGATAATTACAGCCATCATGATCCTAATGATTAACACCAACAGATGCACCTCATAGACTATATAAAGATTTGATTGGATATGAAGATGCCAAACACTCCCAATATTGGAAATGGAGAAGAAGGATGCCAATGGCATCTCTGTGTTGTCGAATTCCGCAATCTTTGTCGGGTGGTGCCGCCCACGCCGGCGGCTGAGGAGGCGGAGGGGCAACACAATACGGCTCGGCAACAAGCGGCGTGGGTTCTGTCTGGGGACGCGGCCAGTGGTCCGGTGGGGAGTGGTGGCAAGCCCATTTCGGGTGTTGAAGAAGATTGTGATGCAGATAGCATGGAGTGGGAGATTGATCGACAATAGTATCTGGTCTCTACCCATTTTGCGCCCGCAACTGTTTCCCTTGTGTTGACTGCCAACGGCATTTCCGTTCTACTGTAAAATTTCCTCCCCTTCTTTCCCTCTCTATATTTGTATAATAATGGCACATCAAAACTGCATAATTAAGAAGTCACTCTGACAGTATTTTTCTATGCTTTAAGTTAATGCTTCAATCGATCAAAAAGACCTGCTGTGTCTTGACCTCTCTGCTGGGTGCAGGCTCATGGGTCTACACTGAATCTGCTGTTCTTGCACAATTTCGATTTTGTCATGGCCACACAGAATCAATGCAACACTGGTAATTATATATATACACAAATTTTTATGGTTGACAAATTAATTTGCACTATAGTATTAGGGAAACTAATCTCATCCACCTCGCAGATTAAATTATGGGAAGTAGAATCAAAAGCAGTGACGAAAGTGCAAAGTAAAAATAGTGTACACTTTGCTCAGAATTCTGTCGCAAACAAAAACACAGCTAACAATGGTACTATGCAACCCCAAAGATCTTACAACTTCATCTGGTTTTTCATGTCCCTGCAAAATGCACCTTATATACATATCAATCACCCGGCAGTACAAGCTACACCTCTTTCCAACAACAAAATGGAAGTAAGCTCTTGACAAACTATACAACTAGCACAAAATTATCCAGCCAGGGGACGTAAATGAAGCTGCAAATCTCACTAATGCGTCCAAACTAGCTTTTGGTAAAGTATGCAAATAGCGTCGGCTGTTTATCTTCATTACTCTTAACCTCTCTTTTCTTCTTCAATGGACTTGCTTGGGTCACATCTGTTTGGTACGTACCTTGATCTGGATCAGTTGAGAACTCCTCGTAGTCCCTTTTGACTTGGCCCTGTCCTGTTGCATCATCAAGATGTTTAGCAATGCCAGATTCATCAGCCGCTGATGAGAATTCATTGCAGTCTCCAACTTTAGGCTCTTTTTTAAAGCTTGCATGCACGTCCGTCTTGACAGAATCCTGATGAGAACTTTTCTCTTCTCCCTTAAATTCTTCTTCTTTCTTGATTTCCTTTCTTGTGAAAAATTTTGAAATGATATTTTTATCCTCTTTCTTCAGTTGGATCTGCAAAAAGTAACCAACATAAAACCAATAAGAAATCTAGTGACAAAAGAACAGATAAAAGGAAAAAGACATTCGGTTTTTTCTGTGAGGTTCTAGTCTGCTCTTGTGCAAAGACAATGTTACGTAGATAAAAATCTTCGCGGTATGCCGATGAGTGCAAGAGATCCTGTGGTCAGGGAGAGGAACAAGGATAGACTCTTCACTAGCTTGTTGAATAGTACGGCAATTTGACCACCTTTTTTAACATAAAGCGCCAGGACATCATCACCATCCGCAAAAAATATACCTCCATGTAATCAGTTATGAGTTGCTCATGGAAGCACATTCAGAAGCAACAAAAATGACTCAATTATCAGCAACTCCCTAAGACTATCCGCTAGGAAAAATAAACCAAAGGCATATACACATGAAGCAGCAAATACAAAGTTCATTTATGCCAACTTTCTAGTGCTCCATCCATGAAGTCTTGAAGGCCTTGTGTGCCATCCATCATGAGTATATTTCATAAATGAGACTGTTGTGTTACTGTCACAAATTAAGAAGATAAGCTAAGCTCAGCTTACCTCCTTAATGCATTCTGGTCCATCAAATGATGGCTTGCCCATAGCAGGTGTCACAGGGTACCAAACCTAAACAAAGAATTTCAATAAGCTGGGCGCATTATATGAGGCAGGTCTCATCCAATCTTTCCACAGTCACAAAGCTCTTACCAGATCTGGCTCTGCATATGGTTTAAGCACAGTATCAAATTTGGAAGAAGACAAGCCACCCAGCCATTTCTCAGTTGACTCCTTGTCACCTAAAATAACGGGCATCCTGTCTGCAGTGCAAGATTAGTGCAACTCTATTATACATGATCCCTCTCCTGTCTCAAAATCATTGTTGCATAATCCATGCCCCTACTGTATATTGTGTATCTCAGGCTAATTAATATAAACAGATGACAAGAAGAACTGCCATCTTGTTGCTCAACTTGTTATGAAATGTGATCAAGAAGGTGACTCTTAAGACCTTGAATGGGTAGTGAAAAAACCAAACATCAATGGACTAATTCCAGTGTAAATGATTCTAACCCTTGATTTTAAATCCTCCCATATCCTAGATTCCTACAATCTTAAACGGAAACCACAATTTCCAGCTGATCACAAAATCCTATCTTTCAAAAAGTATACATCTAAGCCCCTTCTGTAAAGCATGACCAATCACTTTTTTATGCTAGGTCTGGCACAGATAAAGCTTACTAATTATAATTTAAAAGTATACCTATATCACGGGAGCCATTGTAGAATATGAGAGATACCATGTGATTAGAGATAAGAAAGCTGAAACAAGAATTGTTTACCATGTAGCCACTGCAAAACTGGCGATGATGAAGTTGTGAGAATGGTAAAGGTGTAAATAATTTCACCTGCAGAAAAGCATTAGCTCGGTGATCTGGCTGTGAATCGTATGTCCATACAAAGTCATGCAGGTCTAATAATATTAAGTTAGCCTTTTCTGCCTTCTCTCCAGAGAGAGTAGAAAGAGAATTCAGACAAAATTTGATAACCTTCCAAAAAAAAGGGATATAATTCGAAGTATTTATTAAATTACTTGCTTGATTAAAAGTCTAAGATTACTCTCTCATTAGATTAAAAGAAATTATGATCTATATTATAAGTAGTAGTAATTATAAATATATTACCAAAATAAACTCGACAATTGGAAGCAGGACCAGCTAAAGCAAACCAAAAGTTAATGATTAACCATGGAAAACCCAAAGATTGTACATTACTGCGCCAAAATTCAAGCAAAGTAGCCTGGACATAGGAAGTAAATTTAAAAGAAAAACATACCACATAAAAGACGGAAAGGAAAGGATTTTCTCAATGAATCATTACACAGTACGACTGATATTTATATTTAACAGAGTAACAAACCTTCTGAGTTCTTCCACGAATCATACAGAGCAGCAAAAACAAGGGGACGACCATCCTTGAAATGAATGTAATATGGCTGCTTTTTGGATCCATCTTTTTTCCATTCATAGAATCTGTAAATTACATCCAAGTTGATTAACGCACTAAAGGATGCAGAGAACTCAAAAGAAGAAGCTAAGCACCAACAAGAGAAAAGAAAAACATACCACAATCAATGAAATTTTCAGTACCTATGACATGACCTCTAAAAGAGGCATGATGGAAGTTTGTAGCAAAACATAAATATGACATGTGCTCCAGAGAATAGACAGAAGTAGCAAAACATCAGATTAGATATGTGCATACCCTTCAACGGCCACAAGGCACCGGCATTTGGGAATGAGACGACGAAATGAAGCCTTTTCATTTATGGACTCTGACCGAGCATTGAACTGTGACAGACAGAAATGAGACATGATGGAAATTTGTACATGCAGAAAACCAAAGTGGACCAATAAGTTCTAACTTTATCCTAACTTAATTCTCGAAATCAAACAAACATTTCCAACAAAGAAAAAAAATCTGCATAACATCATTAAAGTCTACAAACTAATGCGGCATCACAGTAGTTCGAGCCGTAAAAAAAGGATTTGCATGCTATAGCTTCGTACCATCCTATAATAGTCAGGCTTCTCGTTCTTCTTGGTGAAACTGGGAATCAACCCCCACTTCATGCAGTGGACCACGTAATCATCGCCATCTGAATTCTCTTCTCTCCGCACCACCGGCAAATTCCATCCCGGCGAAAAATTATAACACGGGCGGTACCTAAGTGATATAGCACAGGTCCCAACACTTAGGGCACGCATGATAAAATTTATACATCACTATTTCTCTGTTAAAGTTTGAAACAAAAATGTTAGGTAACACAATTTGATTTTTCTATTTCTGGATCAGATTTCTATTCCAGAAATAAATTTAAAGAAAAAATCAAAAGTTAAATTTAACTTCTCAATTTCTGAAATAAAAATTGAGAAATCAATTTCTGACCAAAAACCAATTTCTGTTTCAAAAATTTTACCATGCGCATCCTTACTCACCAGCAAAAAAACACTTCCACCCAATGTTCGAGAACAAATGCAAACCTTAATATGCCGAAGAAGTTTCGGAGACTTGCTTTCAACGGAAAATTTTCAAAAAAATAAAAAAGATAAACAAGAAGAACGAGAAGAACAAGAAACGGCACCGCTTTGTTAATTAGACCATCGATTCCTGCTACCGCTGAAAAAGAAGAGCAGAAAACTAGGGAATAGCCCAATCGCGATTGAGGGAAGTAATTTCTCTGCAACCGAATATCGGGCGCACCTCCGGCGCTCTCAAGCCCACACAAATACCCTACACACGCTCACCGCACATGCACCGGAAAACCCAGAGAGAGAGAGAGAAGCGATACCGATCCAAGTCGATGGTACGAGAGGGTTGACCGCCGCGATGAGTGGCGCGAGGGATGTCGTCGGGCCTGAGGGTGCAACGAGTTCTTCCGCACATCTTCCCCCCCTTCCCTCTCTCTCTCTCTCCCCGTCGATTCTGCTATGAGGACGAGCGGGTGCGCCGTGAGCAGTTCCGAGCTGCGAAGTGAAAAGAGCGGGAAGAAGAAACGAGGGCGGTTCTGGTATGTGTCCATTCTCGAGGAGCGTGGAAACTTGACGAGAGCCGTTGGATTCGACCGGGTTCTCCGAGATGGGCGTCGTTCTTCCTCTCTGCTTTGCCTTTTCTTTTTTCTTTTCTTTTTCAATTTTTTTTAGTAAATATGAATGAATTATAAATACCCCCAAGTTTTTAGGGTTGTCGCAGATTGCCCACCCAATGTTTCAATATAGACAATTTGCCCTCCGAATTGAGCTCGGGTTGCAATGTATCCCTAGAGAGCGATTCCGACCAAATTACATCCAAAGCTTCGACCATGTGGCAACACGTGGCTTGTGAAGGACAATTTCGTCATATAAATACACACGCATATATATAAGTAGAAGAATAATTTTGAAATATACAGCATAAATTGGCATGTATCTAAGATTTCTATGAGGGTTTAATGTCGAACGCATTGCTATTAGTAATCTTGAATTATTATCTCTCTTAGTGACCTCTGTATTTTCTCACATATATAGGTAATAAATGACCAATTTGCCTTTCATAACAAGACATGTCTAGTCACGCGATCCAATGTGTGATAAATTTTTTGTTGGGGGCGCATTGGCGCAAATTTCATAATATGAGGGGGGCAAATTGAAAAAAAAAAAAGAATTGAGACGTCACTTTCCAGAATCCCAAAAATACTAGTAATTCCCCAAAATGAAGAAACCCGGACAAAACCCTCTGAACAAACAGTAACCTCCGGGCCTTGGAGAGCTTGCTCCAAACTTCTTCCATGCAATCCCTCGCGAAACGAATCCAAACCTTCGGCCGATGCCTCCCCGTCGCCGCCGCCGCCGACTCCCTCTGCTGGCCTCGACACTACGCCGTCCCGCCGCGGCGTCGGCCGAAGTCGCCGCCTCTCGCGCTCAAGAAGTCGGATGAGAAATCGGAGTGGTGGGTCGTGGACGGCGAGATGCACGAGATCGGGGACAACGTGCCTCCGCGCGAGCGCTTCGTGATCCCGAGGGACAACATCCCCAACAGGCGGCGGAAGCAGCTTAGGGACCAGTTCATGCGCCGCACTCGCCTCGTGCTCAAGGAGGCGGTCCGTACTGAAACTCAATTTGCTCTTCGAATTTTTAGTATTTGTGGGAAATGTGTCTATAGCTCCTTGTCTTCGCGCTGTGTGAAATGTCGATGGGACTGAGGCTTTGGATTTAGTGTTCAGCTTGAATGGCGGTTATATGTTACTTGCGACGTTGGGTTTTATGCAAATGATGTTTAGCTTTGTAGGTTACGTGGTCTCTAGCTCTTCAAATTATTACTTTCTTTTAACCATTTATTAAGGGTGTTTTGTTGAGTGTTGATTCAGTTTTTCTGCTTATAGTATTGATGTACAGAATTGTTTGCCTGTATTCTGTATTATGTCACAGCATTTGACTGAGATTAGAGGTGAACTCTCAGGAGGTTGAGTATTGGTGTATATGTCTGGACTGTGTGAACAGTCTGTGATAGAGAATTGAAAGACCCCACATTACTTTGTTTGAATCTCAACTATATGCTCTGAGTCAACTGTAGTGTTGAAAATTTGTTGTTTGGATTTTTTTTACTCGTTGCATTTTCTTTTTTGACTTGTGGTAATGATTCAGGAGCATGAACCTTGGTGCAAAAGGTATATGGAACTGTATAATGAGCTTAGAGAAAATTGGGAGAGGCTGTATTGGGATGAAGGGTATTCAAAGAAAATTGCCCAAGATCATGCAAATTATGAATCTGCTGAGGATGATGAACAAGATTTTTCCCCATACAGGTTGGGCAATGATATGCATGAAATTTTCTCCTTTTTAATAGATGCGGTTTATAGAACTTTTAGCCCCTAAATTGGAGACACAAATCATATAATGGGAAGTTTCTGTATAGCTGAATCATGAAAAGTAAAGCATAGCTTTTATTTCAGCTTTCAAGAGATAGTATGAACCAAATGTAACTGTGTTGTATATCTTTTTTATGTTTCAGGAGCAGGAGGTCTTATGTGGGCCAAGTGAAGGTACTGGTGTGGAATCAGAATTCTTGTCTTATTTACAGTATTACTTTTTTATCTGATGAAATCACCTTGGGATTGTATTATTATGATAGCAAATATGGTTACTTTCTTGCAACTTACAGTGCTGTCTCTGAATGATTTGTCAATAATCTATCCACATCCATTATATTACAAGGTATCTAAAAGACATGATTTTTCTGAATGCAGGAGCAAGGATTTGTAAGGAATGGACATCCTGATAAATGGGAAAGGGTTAACCAAATTCGAGATAAGTTTGAATATGATCGAGAAAGAAGAATGAGGGAGAAAGGTAATTTCATGTTTGACTTTCTGAATGATTCATCTTTGTCCATTGGTTTCACCAATCTATGGTCTGCTTGCCAGTGATATTTTTCTCGCAAGTTAACATGCATGTCTGCCACCAACTTCTATTGTTTGTGAGCTACGTGGTAACACATCAGCATGAATTTTTTAAGTTCCCATTTAAGAAGTCAAGCTACATGATCTGTCATATTTTCTTGACTGTGATGGGTCTGTAGGCTATTGAACTTCTGTGAATCTTGTGGTAGACCTTGTTTTCGATAGTTGATGGATTAGCTATACATGTAAAAGGATAGGGCTGATGTAATTTCTTGTTTTGAGTAAAGAGTTGATTGCATTGGCACATACATTCTTATCACATCGCCCAAGGCATCTGCACCTGGAATTGAAGGCTAGTGGGTTATGGAAACTAATATGGGTATCACCTGTTATCCCATTAATTATAAAATGTGGATCATGGTTTAGCTAGACAAAGGATAAGGCAGAGCATAATTTCTTTTTTTGAGAAATGAGCTGGTTGCATTGGACCAACATTATACCACAGCACCCTAGGCAGCTGTTCCTTGAATTACATAACGAGTGGTTTTATGCAAAATATTCTGGGTATCTACCTGTTATTTCATCCTTACAAAATGCAGTTGATAATGCAAAGCACTTTAAGTCACTATTTGCATTTAAACAAAATGATAAATTGCAAAACTGAGCTGAATAGCCAGTTTTACATTTTTATATTTTTTTTCAACATCAAATGGTTGAATGACCTCTCTGAATGGATCTGTAATTGTGGGCATGGACGGATCTGGTTGATTTTTATTGAAAGATTGAGTACTTGATCGAGGCTGCAAGATAAAAAGAGTGTTCCATTTTATTTTCCCAATGAGGATGAGCAAGTCATTTAGTAATTTTGTCTTTTATTTTAAGCCCCACCAGGTGATTCTCTCACATCTCACCTTCGTTAAGCAATATATATGTGCCAAGTATATTCCTGATTTGTAGCTTCCATTACCCATCATTTATATTTTCTTACATGCATGTAAATCTCCATCACTCTCTCGTCCCCAAAAAGCCAGTCCAATTAGATTTTGCAAACAAAATTGAAAATTTGAATCACAGCTTCCAAATTAACAGATTGAAATCAGGAGACCCAATGAATAGATTGAATTACTAAGTCTACTTGAATTCCAAGTTAAAACTTCGAATTTTATTCCTCATATTACCCATGGTTACAAAAGTAGGAATTCTTCTTATTTTTCTCATTCTATAACGACACACAGAAACACTTAAATTATCCTGGCTCTTAAGATTATGGACCAATTCTGATTAAGATGTTTTATCAAGTTAACAACTTTCTATTGTTCCATATTGGTATAAGTAAAATTGATGGTTTGATATTAAGTGGCAAGAAATTAGCTCTCAACCCATGATTAGCTAAATCAATGATTATTTTAAAATATTCAGTGAGTTAAGAATATTTAGGTTCGGGGTTTCTATAGTCAGGGGATCAATCCCTGAGTTACCTAGTTGTATCTACGGTTCAAATTCGCAACTCCCACACAAAGTGTCATAACGCACAAAATCAATAATTTGCATATTAGGACACTCATGGAAATACCACAAAAATGAACCTTGATTTCAATGAGGAACAATGGAAGATTGGTTTTGTGAGGGAACATAGTTGGGCCATCCCCCCCCCCCACCCTCCCTTCAAAAAAAAAAAAAAAAAGATTCTAATTCTAGATCCGTCCCTTTTTGTGGGAGTCATGTCTCTTAGTCCAATTTTATAGTCACATTCCCTTGGTTGTGATGTCATCAATCTGTGATTTGTCTACAGAATTGTTTATGAGTCTTTTTACTAAATATCACAAAATCTATGTATGTTTAAGTTCAATTTCATGCTTCCAGTTTTTTGTAAATGTTAGAAATGGTCTTTTATGCTAATTTTGCATATGGGTAGCTTTTACCTATGGCCGATTTGTATGGGGGCATTACCCCGTCAGTACCTTCTTAATGAAATCTCATTTATCACAAAAAATAATAATAATAAAAATAAAAATTATCTGGTCATATATAAGCATATTGTACCTATAAGAAACGTATGAGCTATATTTTCTGTTAATAGTTATTACTTGTCTTGACACACTCAAGCTTCAGCAGCAGCATGCTTTTAATGAGAATATACTGAAAATTTATCTTTTCCTGCATGATATAGATGCTTTTGATCATGTCTGTTGGTTCACTCTTTTCATTGATTAGTACCTCCTTCAACTTCTTTAGCTAGAAGATGAAAATTTTCTCCATATACTTCCTATTTTCTTATTCAAGCATTTCCCTAGATGTCAGATAGCTATGACATTGCAAATGTGATTGAATAGCTGTGTTCTTTGTCGATTTGCAGGAAAATGAATTATCTTTGTGAAGAAAATGAATGTACTTTATCAAGGAATTGAAAATGTTCTCATTGCAGATCTAGCTTAGGTTCCATCCTCATTTTTTAAACATGCAAAAGCAGTTGAATTTGAAGCAGTTGTGTGTAATATTCTAAAAGCCATAAGAAGATTGAGAAAAAAAAAATCGAACAAACAATATCAGGTGTCCTGGAATAATTTTCTATCTTTAGAGTAAATCATACAAACTACGTTATTGCAAATTCTAAAAGCTCACAAGGACAGTGGGTGGATGCTGTCCCATTTTCTTAGTGCATGCTGAAGGCAGCACTTAGATTGATGGCACTTTCTCGTCATTGGAATTTTCCTCGAGTTCTTGTAATTCAGGTTGCAATGGTGTATTGATGCGATTTCTCATGTATTTATGCATGCCGATTGCAGCATTTGCACCCATGAACGCAACACCTCCTTCGGATGATCAAGATGCAAGCTCCCGGTATCAGCCATTTGATGCTCAGAGATACTTTTCAGAAAGTGAAAGTGACTGATGGCTTCCACTAAAGTTCTGTATCTTGCCGGCTAAAAGTGGCATATCAGGCAAATATGTCCTTGACAAGTCACTGCATTCCCATGCCAGAACCGGTAAAAGCAGTGATTTGCGCGTCACTTTTCACTTGTGGTAGTTGACGAAGCCAACCTCAATGCAGATTCAGCAGAGCAGTTTGCACGGCATGCTCTGGGGGTGTGCTCAGAGGATCTGGACTGTTAACCATCTTTCTTCCCTTATACCTGTGTATGCGATTTGAGGAATATAATCATATGGTTCGGTGTAATTTTGTATCAGAATTGAGGACTTTATCTCTTTTATCATCTAGTTATTGCATTCCCACTGTGAATACAAAGAAGAGAGAGCTGGCCATTTGCTGTGAAAGTAAAGTGAAAAGGCTCTCTCTCTCTCTCTCTCAAATCAAAAGAGACCACGATCTCGGGACTTAACTGTTCTTAACTGCAAGTCCAATGGGATGATTGACTGAAATCCTTAGGTTTGCCTCCCGATTATTCATTGCTTTTGCTTTTGCTTTTGGTTTTTGGAAGTTCAATGCGTTGCTTTTGATTAGTTTCAACGTGAAATGCTATCAAAAGTCTACTACAAAAGTAAAAGGGTCACTAGCGTGCGCTGAACTTTATGTCAATTTCATGTTCATGCCTGTCTCGTTGGTGTCGCGGGAAGATTGCAAAGTTCTCACCTTTTCTCTCCCGTGAATCGTAAGGCCGAAAATCTGAAATTAATAAGTAAAATTAAACGTTCTTTCACGCCTTTTTATTTTTCCTTTTCTTTTTGCTCTTTTGGACCACCTCTTTTGTAGAAGGGAAATCAAACCTACCCATAATAGTATTTTTTTAGCTTTCTCATATCAGCCTCTTCCAGTTTCCTCAACTTGAATGTCAACACCAGTCGATGATCATCTCTCCCTGTAGAGACTAAGCGCCATTGTCCAATCGGGCTCGTCTCCTCATTTCAATTTATGTCGGGTCGAAAGTGTAATGTCGTGACTTGCGATAGGAGAGGAAGAGGAGGAAAAAGGATTCTGCTTGACTACCATTCCACCACAAAAAAGCTTGACTTCTTGCACCCAAAGAAAGTACACTGCTTGATTTACTATAGAAGTGCAGATTAATATATACATGGTACAAGCATTCTGTAGAATTCATCGTTGGAAGCTTCTAACACAAGGCACAGGCTGGAATCAAGCAGCTGGAAAAGAAGCCCGACCCTCTCTTCTGCAGGAAAAATTTCATAGAATTCAGAAGTTTAGTTAGCCATTATAAATTCAAAAATGGTGATGGAACAAGCAAATTGTGGCTTAATTGTAATCAGATTATCATTCTTGAATGACCATGATTTTAATTGAAAATGGTCTAAGAGCCTGCCTTCTTAGGTTTGGCATGAATGAGTTCGGCCGGGACTTTGTACAGATCTTCATCAACAGGTTTCGGCCTTGCCCTGAAGTGAAATCCTGGGATTGAAGACCCTTCGAGATTGTTCAGCCATCGCTTTTCTTTCACTATTTTGGCATGAGGGTCGCGAACTTTTGCCTGCAACAAAGAACAAAAATTTGTCAGTACATTCCGCCAGTCATTAGGTTATTTTTGTTTATGATCATGACCTTGATAAAGTGCATCTCAAGCTCGGTGACGTTTTTATTTACCGCTAACATATGCATTCTAGACTCTACAGAATAAAAGAGCAAATTAATTCTTGAAGTTATAAATATAGTTATCCATTAGAAATAGACCTCGATTTTAAACATTTAACAGAAATGGTATTATTTTGGCAAGCGAAGTCAACTTGTTCCTTAAAAATCTTGAAAGTGAAGTTCAAGTTTACTCGTTCAAAACCAAAAGTTAAAACCCTTTCAAATTTCTTAGTCAAAACACACAAGCACTGAAGTAATTAAGCGGAATTTCTCGAATCAAGATGAAGAAAATCGAAGATAGGACGAGCGTGGACATTTAAAGGATCAAGGTGAAAGCATAGTGAACAGGATTCATTCGCATTACGCGGCAATAAATCCAACAAAAAGTCACGTCAAC
This sequence comes from Eucalyptus grandis, assembly GCF_016545825.1. Classification (NCBI taxonomy): domain Eukaryota; kingdom Viridiplantae; phylum Streptophyta; class Magnoliopsida; order Myrtales; family Myrtaceae; genus Eucalyptus; species Eucalyptus grandis. The sequence continues at coordinate 28,971,407 of NC_052622.1, read as the reverse complement.
AACTGTTCATATCTGCAAAAGAGAAGCATAACTCGTTCACGTCGGCTTTTCTTTAACTTACCCTCCGGCGAGGAACAGCGATCACAGCAGGTGTTACTTCATCATTCTCGTAAAGACCACCATCCATGTATAAGTCACGATCCTCATAGCAATACTCATAACGCAGCGACTCAACCCGTCTCGCCGAGTCAAAGCATTGAGTGAAAGGAAGCCCTTCATAGCTATCCCAGCTCCCGAAAGCCGGGACTTGCCACCCTTGCCTCTTGGAATGACCCTACGATACCATTTCATGCATTTCATATGAGCGTGCATCGACCATTGAAGAAAGTAACAAAAGAAATGAGCAATCAGAGGCAAAAACAGCAGCGATTGTAGCCTTACGTGCATCATTGGAGACAAAAGCAAAGAGGCGTGTGTAATATTTGGAAACTGATCACTCACTAGTCACTAGATACTCAGCCTCATCTCAACCGGGTTTATATATACATGTGGATTAGATCTCTTTTTAGGTTGCTTTTGAATGTTCCTTTGGATACAATGTAGTAAACATGGAATAAAGTCCATTTGAAAATTTTTCAAAATTTTTCTTGTCAGATTAAAGTAAATGTGTGGTTTTCTTTATGATTTGAAAAGAAGAGAAAAGGAGAACGGTAAGGTAACAAAGCCCGTGGCACCGCAACTTTTTATGACTGTAAAGCGACCGAGAGGTAAGCTGTGTGTTGAGGGAAAGAAGGGGCAAATGGCTTTTCTTTTGGCTCGTTTATCTTCAACTTTGTCCCCTTCATTACACTAATCAAGTGTCGAATGGTTAGGCGCTCAAATCTTGACTAGAGCTTGCTGCTTGGTGCCTCAATACAGGAAAAGTACCCAAAAAAAAAAAGTCATAAACCTATTGCATTAGTACTAATTCAGTTCTAAATCTTTCAATTGAACTAATTTAGTCTTAAATATGTTTGCATTAGTACTAATTCTAGCCAATTTAGATTGAAAATTACTAACATGGACGTCAGCAATCTTACATAACACAATCAGTTATTATTTTAATTTTTTTTCTTTTACCTTACCCTTTGGTCAGCAAGGTCGCTAGCCGACCATCACTAGCCACAAGCTGGTTTGGGCGAGGGCCTCTACAAGGCATTGGTGAGGGCCATCGCACCCTTGTCAACCACTGGTGAGGACCACCGCGCCTTCACCCAAACCAAGCAAGGGTGTCGCGACCCTCACCGGCCACGGGTGAGGGCCTCCACGCCCTCATCGGCCATAGGCAAGGGCGTGAAGGACCTTACTCATGGCCGACAAGGGTGTGGAGGCCTTTGCCCATGGCCGGCAAGAGTCGCATCATGGTGGGCGAGGGCATCACAATCCTCACCCACCACGCCACAAGTGAGGGCGTCTTCCCAGCTTAACGACCCATGATTGCGACCTTCTTGCATTCTTTTTTTTGGTCGAACTTCTTGGATTCTTCTCGAAAGCATCGTTTTGCAGCCGAAAAAGTGGATCAAGCATGGATAGGCCCAGAAACCATCTCCATTGAGAAGTTCCAGTGGCCCAAACGTGCCTTTTATGCCCATGAATGCAGCTCCGTTTCATGCCACAAGAAATCCAAGGGGATAAATCATGGGCGATGGCCTACCCTAGCCTCGCTTGGATGAGATCTCGAGTTTAATTTCTATGGTTGAGACGTCATGGAATTTAGGAACTGACTCGGGGGAGTTCACTTGGATGACGATTGTCGGCCATCTTCAATTCTACAGGTCAAGATTGGGGCAGGTCCTCGGTGGTTAGCAAACTCACAAAAATTGAGATAAATATACTGGAAGTGCTAAAAATTATGTACGGCATTCGCTTTATTGCAAAAAAACAAAAAAAATTCCGGATCACCTAAGAGCCATTTTTGAAAAAAAAAAATGATCATTTAAATGCTAACTTCAATCTTGATCGTAGGAAATCCGACATGGTTATATTTTATTAATTTCTCAATTTTACATGACTTGCTGGTGTGCCTAGTCAATATATAATCCCTAAGTGATGTCCTCCAAAAGTTATAAGTATCAATCATTTGAGTGTTAAATTTTATTTAAAGTAATAATTCAAATACCAAATTTTGTTTAAAGTCATCACTTCAGTATCAGTCGTTACTTAAAAGCAATTACTTCAGTGCCAAGGATGTCAAATGAACTGGAGTTTTTAAAAATTTTGCCTAGTCATTTTATAATTTTAATTATAAATGACGCATAATCAATTTGTAAAATTTCTTACCTTTGACACTTAAGGGCGTATATGGTAACTATTTTGTTTTTCTATTTCTCTGTCTTTTTGTTCCCAAAATAGATTTGGAACATAAATTCATTTAATAACATAATTTCATTTTTTTAATTTTTAAATAGATCACTACTCCGAAATAGATTTGAACTAAAAATTAGAAATTAACATTTTTAGCTTTTTTATTTCTAAAACAAAAGTGAGAAATGAAAACTCATTTTGTCGTTCACTATCATCACTGCCGCCCTATCCCACCGGCCGCCCGTGGGACATCAGACACTCACGGCTAACCACCGAATGCCGCTGCCCGCCTCCCACCATGGATCGCCGGTCAACCAACACCCTCCCCCGGCCGTCAACCACCTCGCCTCCCACCGTTGATTGTCGATCGCCGCCACCCCCTACCACTGCACCATCAACCACCGCAGCTAGACATCGCCCACCCGCCTCCCGCCATCGATCGTCGATTGCTAGCGCCCCTTAGCTGCCGACTACCAAACACCATACGCCACTTGCCTACCTCTCACTGCCAATCGCTAATCGTCAAACAACTGCCACCACCACTCAGAATAGAGAAATTTTGTATTATTATCAAACGAATTTCTATTTCAGAAAATCATAAATTTTATAAAATTATCAAATGCGTATTTTTGCTTATAAACTTATCCAAATAATAGAAATAGAAAATCAATTTCTAGCCAAAAATTGATTTTCTAGATCGGAATGATTATCATGCACATCCTAAGTCATTATTTTTTATTTGATTTAGCATTTAAGTGAGCCAACAAAAACTTTTGATACTAAAATGAGTGTTGTAAATAATTTGTGACACGTTAATGTACTTATTCCCACAAAAATTCATGTCCAATCATCTAGAAAGATTATTTTCTCGTGAGAGAACTTTTGAAGATTAGACCATATCAATTCGGCACTTCTCTCTTTTACGTGACCACAGGAGACAGAACTTGCTCAAGAGAAATCGAAAGGAAAGGTAGAGATAGACACTGGTGTAGTTTCAGATGAGCATTTTAACTGTATGCAACTTCATAGACGTGATTACCATTAAACAACGATCAAGGGATAGTCTCGAATTATTAGCTGATCAACATATCAATTAAAATATTAATAGATAAAATGTATAATGTATGAGCCGTCTTAGCTCAGCTGGTAGAGCGCATGGCTTTTAACCATGTGGTCGTGGGTTCGATTCCCACAGACGGCGTTTATTATGACTTAATTTATTTTCTTGCATCACATTAGTTTATCTAGTTTAATGATTTTCACCTTTTAACGAGCAGTATGCAATAGAGCATGAGGAGAGATGAGTACTAAATTGCTTCTTGATGATCATACAGTGACCTCGACATTACATTAACCTCATGCTCTCATAAGCTCGTTTAGTTTAGTGATCACTTTTTTTTAACGAGTGTGGAATAGAACATGAGTTCGGCTCGTCTAGCGCCTCAATTTCATCAGTTTGTCTAGTTTAGAGATTCTTCAATTCTTCTTTTTTAACAAGTATGGAATAGAGCATGAGAAGATATGAGCACTTAAATTGCTTCTCAATTAACCCATAACTAGTGATGGCCCATGGGTATGCATGGGTAAGAGAAGAAAACACCAAGAGTGATCATACAGAGGCCTCAGCATCGCATGATCGTCGTGCAACTTTTTTTTTTTTTTTTGGTCTAAATTCTCGTGCAACTTAAATTAATATGAATCTATCATGTCATTGAATGATCTACCATAAAAAGAGAATGGCACATGATAAACAAGGAAGTCATATATCCTAATACACCTCGAAAGACATACCTTTGTGGCATACCCAGAATCAGCAAAATCATAATGAAGATCTCCTAAATCAGATTGGCATAAATGGAAGGCCATGTGTGAGGGCCCAATTTCATTAGCAAAGGTGTAACATCTTTGTATGACCATCCTTCATGATTCCAATGTTGCAAGTAGTAGAAGCAAACACAGCAAGGATTGCTTGCTACTGTATTTTCTCAATGATTTCTTTTCTGTCTATTCTATTATTTTATTTTATTTTCAATTTTTGAAGGGGAATAATATTATTTTGTGGACTTAAACTTCCAAGGAGTGGGTTTTGGCACCACCACCATCACCACACTTTGGTATGATGGGGTCGCTATAAGAAGGAACCAATGCAAGAGAGTATTCAATTTAACATATAGGAAAAGGAGATGAAGCGAATATAAAACTTGATTCAGCCACATGACTTGTCTTTGCCAGATGGTCCACATGAGATTGAGAATGTCATCAGTAGCTCATGGTGGGGGGTGAAGATGGTTATCATGGAATTAGTACCCCAATTAGAAAAGATAATTGATGATTAAGGACGACAGGAGAATATCCACTTTCTTAATTGCGCGAGTCACTCTTGACCATGGTCTTAAGTACTTGATGTAAAAAGAGAGAATGGATTATCTCTAGTCAAAGTTGGAAAATGACCCCAAGGAAAGTCAAATCATTATGTGCCTCCTGCTTTGTGCTACAATATATGGGGAATGACTTCTTTTACATCCTCTTGAAAAGGTGTGCGAATGTTGCTAAAGTTTCTCTAGGCAGATTCCAATTCGAGGGTGAAATTGCTGCACTTTATCCATTCTCTCGAAAAACAATGCTTAAAAATAATCGAAAAAAGGCTCATTGACATAATCGTTCTGTCAACGCATTGGAGAGAATGATTTCATTCTTTCTATCACTGGCCTCGACAACAATGTTGTTGGCGAGGGAAAAGGAAAAACTCTTGAGAGAATCTATCCCCAAAATCGTATTTTTATCATAGCCCACCTCTGGAACGCTATAAAGACTTTGAATATAGGTTAATTAACAAGGAAATAAGCCTGCTTGTTTCTCTCCAAACTGATAAATGAAAATGAACAAAAGTAGGTGATGATGGGACCTCCAAGGATAGAAGCCAAGGCAACCCGTCCATCCATTCACAAAGGCTTCCTTTTCTTCCACCATAACTTTCCCTCCACCCCTCCCTCGTACACACTTGTGGCCCCTCCATCACATGCATCATGCAAACCCCCCCTTTTCCTTTTTAACTTGACAAGTTGTTTAATCGAAAAGGAAACGCTTACCGACTCTCTCGTGCACTGTGTCTTGTGATCTTGTCTCCGGACCCAGAGGATAATGAAAAGAGAAAAAAAGGATGAAAGAAGGGAAGAAAAATGTTCTTGCATGCCATTGACTCTATAATCTATGTTACCAAACAAAAGGGGTTAATTAGTAGTAAGAAAAGAGAAAGAAAAATAGGTTAGTGTTAGGGAAATAGATGTGTATAGGTTAGTGTTAGGGAAATAGATGTGTCTAATGGCTATTCATTAGAATTGTTTCCATGACGAGGGATGCTAAATATACTAAAGTTGATATTTTAAGTGATGGGGGCATTGCTAAATAGATGTGCTAAATTTACATTGCCAAATTTTAAGCTACATGTGTAAATCACATCATGTAATATATTATCTAAGCTTTATTCTTGTGCCATTAGAGCACCACTAAAATCACACAATGTAAGGTGTTTATGTAATGGTAAAAAGATGTACAGGCTTTTATTATTGAGAGGAAAAACAGATTTCAAGTATATCATTCTTTCTTTTTTATGTGGGAAAATAACACATATGCACCCTAAACTTTGGTTTAATGTGCAATTTCATCCTTGGACTTTTAATATGTCCAATGCAATCCTTCTGTTTGCTCAAACGACAAAGTAAACATTATTTGATATGTTAATTGTTATATGCTAGGTTAGATTCTTAAATATTATGAGTTAATATGACTATCTTTTATCCATCTACTTTGGAAAAGGGGAAAATAACAATTAGGTTGTTGACATGTCCATTGTTATGTGATTACATAGGTTATCATATCTTGATATGGGATGAATATTGCACTTGGATAATTCACGTGTGATTTTTTTTTTTAATTGTCTACTATCAATACTCGTTAGCTTGAATTAAGTAAAGGGCGAGAGTAAATATTTTCATATGATTCAAAAGCTAGACAGAACATATATTAACAATTCAGAGACTATATCAAATAAATTAAAATTTCAGGAATTTCATTACACATTAAACAAGAGTTTAGAGATCATTCGCATCGTATTCCATCTCTTTTTTGGTCATTTGGGTTGATTAATATGAACATAAATTAAGGAAAAAAGACAGCTTTTCCTTTGGCCGATCATTTTCAGATTCCTGGCTAGGGGAATACAATAGAAATTGTCCCATCATTAGTGTCTTGAGTAGTATAGGCCATCCATCTCCCGAAAAAAATCATTGGGACAGTTCTTGAGTTTTAGTACCAAAGAGTCCTCATCGATGGAGATGGTGCAGTGTTATTCACAGAAGGTAATTGATGCAGTTCACAGGACTGTCCCATCCTCGTTTTGCTTTTTTCTGGTTGGCTCGCTCACGCTCACTATACACCTTTCTTCATTCAAAGGTGCACCTTTTCTGGCTTCCCTTGTTCAGATGTCCCCTTCACTATTCACCTTTCTTTTCATAATCCTAAGCTAAAAGATCAATTAGATTCCCATCACGAAGCTAAAATTGGAGATGTGAAGTTCCTAATTTTGATCTGAAATATCTACCTATGACTAGATGAAAAAGGGTAAACTTCATCTAGATAAAAAAGAAAGAAAAAAAAAAATCAGGGCAAATGGCCAATGAAACAAGATGCTTTGGTCGGCTGGTCTGACAAGTAGCATTAAAAGGTGTGGATGGTTGGGTAACGTGATCCTTTTGAACACCGCAACACTCATGTCACATTGACGAAGAAGCTGTAGCAGAACTGGAGAAGGGGTTGAGATTCAGTGAATTTCAGCTCAAGGAGAGAACTAAATGAGCATATCTCAAGAAGGATCATATAACATTTGTTCATGGATGGTTTGGACACCATTGGGAGAGAAAAGCAATAGCTGGAGAGGGGCTATATTTTCCTCTAATTTGAATTCCAGGGACTTCCTCCAACTACCGTTATAACAGGTGGGTTACAAGTTGTTAACACAATTCTCATGCAAGACTAGCTAATTATAAATGCAGCTGATGGTCAAAATTGTAACTCATTGATTAGAAAGTAACTGGAGGAGAACATGATTCATGTGAAAAAGAAGACTGGCATAATTTGTAGAGTTTTGTTAATTAATGTACCAAGAACATTGGTTAAGCAACTACTTAAGCAAACTTGATAGTTTTCACTATAGCGGCCACCTCATGTTACTTGTAATCCATACCAACGAGTCACTCTCGATTTAGTATATTTACAAGTGGCCAAAGCATACTTATTAGCAAGATCTTAATTTGTTAAATCCAAACTTCCTTTTTATTGACACAAGGTAAATTTTGTAAAGGTATTTGGATAATCAATAATAGTTATGGAACTTTGTCGTAATAAACTCAAAATGTAATCTAGGAAAACATAATTCAAAAATCATACGAAAAATCTCAATGATTTGAGAAAGCGGATGAATGTGCCTTTCTGGAGTGATTTTTAATTTTAACTTTCGCCTTTTTTTAATTTCGCAAATTTCATGCTTTGACTTTTGTTTAGAATGAAATACTTGAATTTCAAAATCTTCAAACTTGATATCAATATGTAAATCATTCATTCACTCTCTTTTTTTACAATTTTCCGAAATTCATGATGATTTTTCACTTTAAAAATAAGCTTCACGTTTATTTAGCTCGAGGTTCAATTCAACTTATTTCAAATCAGCAAATTTCCAAAAGAATTAAATAAAATATTAGCGCAAATCCGAGCCCTGTGAGAAAGAGAGAGAGAGAGAGAACGTCAGCCTGATAGCCGTTATGTTATCGAAAACACTTATCGCTTTTTATAAAGGCACGCATACTTTCTCACGTGGGCCTCATCATTTGTGATATTGCCTCATGTCATCCTCCCTCCTCCGATTTTCCATTTTTGCCCCTCCACAGATTTCCTATCGTTTTCTTGCTAATAAATGGAAGATAAAGCAGATTCACCCTAATGACCACCCTTCCAGCATGGAAGGGAGATGTGAGGGATTCAAATCCCCATATTTTCAGGAGGGGATGGGAATGGGGACGCGTAAGTTTCAGGAGTGGGTTTCGATTCTTACGCCCTGCAAGAGGTAGGGTAAAAGTCCGAGAGTGAGTGTAGAGTAAGAATATAGTATAGATGACAAAAAAAAAAAAAAAACGGAAGATAAAGCCACGGACTTCTATTTATGAGTTAATATAATAAAAAAAAACTAAAAACTGGTATTTTTGTGGCAAATTTACTTTTCAATAGTTTTCGTCGAATTGGATTAACACCACAAAAAACAATAAATATGTACACCTATGATAAACGGAAGATAAAACCCCAAACTAGCATAATACTCAACTCAAACTCAACAATTTGACAGTAAATTTTAATTGAAACTATTGAAAAATAAATTAATTACAAGTATAACAATTTGAGATTTTTGTAGTTGAAAAAATAGTTTGAGATAAATTTATCACAAGTGTATTAATTTAAATTTTTTTATGATATTAACTTTTTCATTTAATGGCACTTGCTTTTTTGAAACCATAGTTTTTGCGATTCAAATTACTTGTGATAATCGCATTCTTTTCATTTCACCCTTCACGTACGAATTTCATGAAGCTGGATCCATTTTTCTTGAGATAAATTAATCTTTTCACATACCAAAGCCAAATAAAATAAATAAATAAATGCACTGGTTTCACATGAAAGTAAGGTTACCATTTATGACCTTGGTGAGATCACGGGATCACTACGCTTTTTCCCTTCAAATCTAAAACATTTTCTTACACATCGATCTAGCTTTACCCATTTACTATGGTCAATTACAAATGATACTTAACTTGATAAGATCCCGAGAGGGGCACTTTCCTACCGATGCTAGGACCATTCTACGAAATGGTTATGTTCACTCAAACATTTAGAAAATATATCGAGGCGGTACCTAAAGTTTAATAAATACATTTGTGAGGTGGTAGTTGAAAAATTGTTGATATCAACTACTTAGCACATTTTTCTTAAAAGTATATGTTACTTATTGGAAATGACGTAAGTCCTTTTTTAATTCGCAATTAGTTCAGAAGTAGGAGGATCCAAGGAGGGCAAATTAGTCCATCCGGAGAATTTCAGGCAAGGGGTGGTCCATCTTAAGTGGAAGTAGAGAGAGAGAGAGAGAGAGAGAGAGTAATTTGAATTTGTAAGAGGGGGCCGAACTTTGAACGCTTGACAGCTCTGCACCGTCCCAAGTTTGTTGGGGGGCTCTCTCGCTTTCGCTCACCTTCACCAAAGAAGAAGAAGAAGAAGAAGAAGAAGAAGCAGGAAGAAGGAGATAGATTGATACTAGAGGAAGACTAAGGAGAGAGGCTTCAGAGGTCATCTCAGAGAGAGGGATTGCGCGCGCGTGCGTTGCGATCGCATACGCACCGCACTCCTCTTCCTTTCTCTCAGCTCCGCAGCTGCGAAAGAAGCTCATCGAAGTTCGTCATCTCCGCATCACGAGCTTCCGACGCCTCGCCTGTCCGCGGACATGTCCGGTTACGTCGGCATTCTGGTGTCCGATCCATGGCTCCAGAACCAGTTCACCCAAGTCGAGCTTCGCAGCTTGAAGACGCACGTGAGTTTTTCCCCTTCCCCTTCTCTGGCTTTAAATCTGCACTCGCGGTCCCCGCCGAGGTCTTTTGACGATCTCTTTGATGCCGATGACCGGTGTTTTTGGCTCCGCTTTATGTTCTTAAGCTTTTCTTTTTCTTTTTTTTTTTGGGGAATCGGAAAGATTTGTGGTTTGAATGTGGGTGTGATGACTTGATCGGTGCAGTTTATGAGCATGAGGAGGGAGAACGGGAAGCTTACGCTTGGAGACTTACCTTCCAAGATGTCGAGATTGAAAGTAGTCGGAGAGAGCCTGACTGAGGATGAGAGAGAAGCTTTTATTCAGGATTTGTATCAGAACATGCAGGATGAGGTGGATTTCGAGCTCTTTCTCAGGGTAAGGAAGAAGTTCTTAGCCATCATTACTTACAAATTCGCGACGACAATGGCACTTTTTCATGAATCTAACATTTTCATTACTCTTTTATGTGGATCCTTGGGAAACCTGAGCTGGATTTTGCTTGCTTTTGACGTTGATCGACTGATTGCTATTATCATGAATGAAGTTTCTGCTCGATATTTTGGGTTACTGTACTATTTGGTTGTTGAGAAAATTGCCAGAAAATGCCAAGTCGATCTATCAGAAAGGCCTTCTTGTGGCTTTTGAAGTCGAGTAGCTACATATTACTTAAATTTGCTAGCTTTTTGATCCGAGAATTTCACTAGATTTAGGAATAAATGCTACATTTGATTCCTAAGATAACTAAGGGTTTGCAAAAATTTGTCCACAAAACTGCCGTGTTTGAGTTCAAAATTGCTAAATATAATTCTTATAATTTTCTCTACAGTAGCACCATATGGGATTTCAGTTGATGATCATGTCTTGTTTGATCCCAGGTCTACTCGAAACTGCAAGCACACGCGACTGACAGAAGAGGTAGTGGCGCAAAAAGTTCATCCGCATTCCTAAAGGCTGCTACTACCACGCTGCTCCACACAATAAGTGAGTCTGAGAAGGCATCTTATGTCGAGCATATTAATAATTACCTCAAGGAAGATGAGTTCTTGAAGAAGTATCTGCCCATAGACCCTTCAACCAATAATCTCTTTGAGATTGCAAAGGACGGCGTTCTTCTTTGGTAATTTTAGTTGTGTCCTTTGACTCTGCTTCACTTACTGGTTTTATGCTTGCAATTTTGATGTTGGAACCACTTCCTCTTCTGCAGCAAGCTTATCAATGTGGCAGTTCCTGGGACAATAGATGAGCGTGCCATCAATACTAAGAGATTGCTCAATCCATGGGAAAGAAATGAAAATCACACACTTTGCCTAAATTCTGCCAAGGCTATTGGATGTACCGTTGTAAATATAGGGACTCAAGACTTCATTGAAGGAAGGGTATGTATGCTTGCCTTTTCTTTTACATATAAGAGCTACATATGTTGATTGAGTTGATGAAGTTAGCTTGGGCATCTAGCTCTCTTTGAGTTCAGCATACATTGACATTTCTCGTTTCTATGTCCAGCGCCATCTTGTCCTTGGTGTGATTTCACAAATCATAAAGGTAAGATTGTTAAAAAGGTCCTCTACATGCACATGCTTTGTAAAAAGTTTGAGTTCATATATTTGATCAGTCATTAAGTATATGAAAACTTTCTCCAGATACAATTATTGGCTGATCTCAACTTGAAGAAAACACCTCAGTTGGTGGAGTTGGTCGAAGATAGTAAGGTATAATTTGCTGCTCAACAGGTGGTTCACATGCTATCCCTATATTTAATTGTCGCCTTATATGCAATGCATTCCAACTTGAATAACAACAGGATGTTGAAGAGTTGATGAGTCTACCTCCAGAGAAAATCTTGTTGAGATGGATGAACTTTCAGTTGAAGAAAGCAAATTACAAGAAAATAGTAACAAACTTCTCTTCTGATGTAAAGGTATGTGAGAACAAGTCAAAGCTAAAGCCTAAATTCTCCAAAGCTTGTTATGCCCAGCTTTTACCAAAAATAACTGTGTTCCGCAATTTCATTATCTCATTTCAAATGTAACAGTCTTCTTTCCTTTTTTTTTTCTTTTTTTTTTTTACCTGATGGATGCTGTGATATTCTCAGTCACTTCCATTTCAGTGTTATCTGCTAAGGTGATATTCTTGTTGATTGTGTTATATATCTTGGCTGTAGGATGCTGAGGCCTATGCTCACCTCTTAAATGTTCTTGCTCCGGAGCACGTTGATTCATCTGTATTCACAGTAAAAAATCCTCTAGAAAGAGCGAAGTTAGTTCTTCAGCATGCAGATAGGATGGGTTGCAAGAGATACCTAACTGCAAAAGATATTGTTGAAGGGTCTCCGAATCTCAATCTTGCTTTTGTAGCCCATATTTTCCAACATAGGTAAGAGTAGGCCTTCTCACTTATGAGCTTCTGCTGATATGGTTTGTCTTTCTTGGACTACAAGTCCTTCATTTGGAAGCAAGAAAGTTGAAATGGAAAGCAAATGGATACCAAAGGGTTCTCAGGAAACATCTCATCGGAAAAATTCTTTCCAACATTCTTTCATATGAATATGTGCGAAATGAAGCCTTGAAGCTTCAGGAAGCATACTTTTTTTAATGTTATAGCAGGTGTATATGATTTATCAGCTTTAGTGATAAATTAATATTGCTTTGCTGCATGATGCAATGTGGAGAGAGAAAGGAAAATAGAGATTACCTAAGTTGTATGTTTTACAGTCTCACAATAATGCATTCAAGTTCTACACAGGATATTGATGTGAAATGGACCTGTTCACATTTTTCCACTGATTTACTTACTTTTTTCCACGTGATCTAGTAAAGGTTGTGAGCATGCCGAAGTTTACAAAGTGTATTAGTCACATGAAGGACACAAAGTCCATTGGACCTTGTCACAAAAAATTTATAAGCATCATAACAAGAGCCAATCCCTCATCATTAGCAACAATTATACGGGAAATGACAACTCAAAGTTCAGCTCCTCTTTTTCGCTGCTGGAAGATCATTGTGTGTTAAAGTTGTTTCTCTGATCTGCAGGAATGGGCTGTCAACCCAGACAAAACAGATATCATTTCTTGAAACTTCTCCAGAGGACACCCAAGTATCTAGAGAAGAAAAAGCATTTCGCTTTTGGATAAACAGTTTTGGAAATTCAACATACATAGACAACGTCTTTGAAGATCTTAGAAATGGGTAAATGTTGTTTTGATATTTAATTGATGTTTCCAAAAGGACAGCATACCTGTAATTTCCAGAACCCCCTACCCTCAATGTGGAAGTTCTGCTTGTTGAGGATACTGCTCCTGTTGGACCTTATAGTTTGTCAAAAGAAGCATGGTGGAATTTGTGATGTAGTCAATTTTGACTGGACATCTTCTGAAATGTGTGCGCACGCATGCACGCACGCATGCACGTGCGTGCATGCTTGTGATCTTGCTTTCTAATGGAGTGAAAGACTTCAATTATATCCAGAGATCAAGTGAATTTGATTTTCCTCTGCAGGTGGGTATTGTTGGAAACACTGGACAAAGTATCACCAGGAATTGTCAACTGGAAGCTTGCAAATAAGCCCCCGATTAAAATGCCATTCAAGAAAGTAGAGAACTGTAACCAAGTTGTCAAATTAGGAAAACAGTTGAAGTTTTCCTTGGTTAATGTTGCTGGCAACGATATAGTTCAGGGGAATAAGAAATTGATATTGGGTATGTTTTTTATCTCTCCGCTAAATTTACTTGATCAAGCACTCTAATATATATTTTAAAAGCATCTTGGAAATCATGATGTTAAGTTCAGAAGGTTATATTTTCTTCTTTCAGCTTATTTATGGCAATTGATGCGATACAACATCCTACAACTTTTAAAGAATTTGAGATTTCGTTCTAATGGAAAGGAGATCACTGATGCTGATATCCTAGAATGGGCCAACACCAAAGTGAGGAACACGGGAAGTAAGAGCCAAATAAATAGTTTTAAGGTACTCTACATTCTATATAATCTTGATCTCCTGACAACTTTTCTCCGTATTTGATCGTTTACTTTTCAGGAACGATATCAATGCTGGAGGCTTCTAAATAGAATGTCTTCATCTTGCTGCTTCTAGCATTGAAAGTACTCAAATCTAGCATCCTTAGATGTCATCCTGACAAGATTAATGTATAAAATTGATGGCTAATTAATAACCAAGCTTCATAAGATACATCATGATGTGCGAATCTTGCAATGGAGCGCTAGTTTGTGTTTTCCTACTTTTAAGTTCTAACTCAAAATGGTAGCCATTGATAGACTGCAATTATTGACAACTATGTGAAGCTCTGTTATAATGTTCCTGATATGGTTGCATGTTTAATTTTCAATTAAAAATCTCTTATCAATCTCCAGGAGATAGGTAAGAAGCAGGCGTTAAGATAATTTATAGAAGAAAATTTGGAAAATTCTTCCTTGTAAGAGATTAGTGTGCGCTGCATGATGTCTTCATTGTCATTCAATGTCCGACTTATTATGGGAGCGTAATTCTTTAATTGCGTTTTCATTACAGGATAGGAGTTTGTCTGATGGCATATTTTTCCTGGATCTTTTAAGTGCTGTGCAGCCAAGAGCTGTAAACTGGAGTCTTGTTACAAGAGGAGTAACGGGTGAGTTTACTTCTAATATCTGTTTTTTTATTTTTTTTAATTTTCTTTCCACATACTTTACATGAGAAGTTTGGCTTGTATCGTGTAGATGTTGAACTGCTGGCTAAACTAGGGTAGTGTCTGATATTTCAAGAACCAGCGAGCTTTTGGAATGATTTATAGTTAGATGGTCAGAACAACTTACTGTCACTCTGCATTTTCTAAGTACATCATGACACAAAAGTAAATAAGTTTTCTAGGTAAAACAAAACCAAGCTAACATAAATTCTCTCATCAGCATAACTTTGCCAACTAAAATTTGAAGGACTCATGTTCCAAGCCAATCTGGATGTTGGTGGTAATTTGCTACATCGTATTGTGTATTACTGCCTTTCTAAGCTCATATGTCATCCACCAAGTCTACCATGTTCCTCTGCTGTTCTTTCTATTGCTTTGGAGCATATAGAGGACAAACCACTTTAATTGGTTTTGCAAATCTAAGTAGTTAATCTTGGGCAAATAGTTCATTAGTTCCAAGAATATCCCCCATTCACACTTTCTTAGGGGTAAATAAATACATAGATAACCTTGTCCAACTAAGCAAATTCTTAATGATCCATAATTTGTGGTTCTCTTATCTTTTCTTCCATCTTCTTTGCTTTCAGATCTTTATTGTCATCATTAAGGTATTAAAAATGTCTAATCTTGACCTAATTTACTTGAATTTATTGGACAAATGTAGATGAAGAGAAAAAGATGAATGCTACCTACATCATAAGCATTGCGAGGAAGCTTGGATGCTCGATATTTCTTCTTCCAGAAGATATAACTGAGGTACGCATTAGTAGTTCTATTGAGTAATGTGTATGACTGGTGGATTATGTGCTCCACTCAAGAGTCTCCCTCCCATGTTCAGTGCTTCCGAAACATTTTAGGTGCTACTCTCCGCCATCCTACCATGTCTCACTATTAAATGGCATATTAAATTTAATTCCACTGCCAGTGGATATTGTTTCCTAAGAATGACCTCGTTGCCGTGGCCCATGTTGTGCTCTCGAATATGTTTCTGACTGAACCCAGTCATCAGGGTCTCTTTGCATTGTACGATCTATTTGGTTCCTAATGTTTTAATAGATTGGCTATACTGTGTGAAGACTGAAGCGGGTCATATTTTTGTGCAGTTTCAGACTGCTCTTGTACATCGATATTAGCTCCTCTGCTCATTTTTGTCTTAGTTATATCCATATCAATTGCTAATCGACCTGTATATTATCAGGTGAACCAGAAGATGATTTTGACGTTAACTGCAAGTATCATGCATTGGTTCTTGAATCAACCCGTTGAAGAAAGACCGTCTACGACTTCCGATAGCGAGACCGGAAGCCAGCTAGATACAACCTCGAATTCGACAATGGATGACTCTGGCTCCGAGTCTTCTACCGAATGTGGGAGCATTTAACTATGACCGAGTTTGACAAAGTTTGTGAGCTTTTGGCTGTTTTTGGCTTTCAATTTGTATATGGTTTTCCATATTGTTTGCAGAGATCAGTGTATTGCATCTTAGGATGTTGGAGTATATAGTGTATGCCTAAATTCAATTTTGTATCACCTAATCTATACATGAAGCTTTTCTGTTTAAATACTTCCCCGTGTGGCTATTCTAGAATCTTTACGTCACTTTTATCCTTTTTAACATGCACACTTTAAAAAGAAAAAGAAAAAGAAGGAATCAAGCTATAAAAACTTGTTTCCTCTTATTTGTCCAGTTGCAAGAGGCTTGAGAGGGCAAAACTTCCAGAGTGCATGTCTCACTCTTTCGACAACTTTTTTGGGCGATATTTCTATGGATTCTACATAAATTTTCAAGTTATTAGAGTGTGTCTCTTGTTATTTATCTTGTTGGGTCTACTGTCCTAGAAAAATCCTCACCTTAAAATCTAGTTCCAATTTTGTTTCAAACTTTTTTTTTCTAGAATAAAACCCAAATTTTAGGTTCATCTAAATCTATTTTAAACTCTTTTTTCTCTTAAAGAAAACTCCAACTTTAGGTTTGATTCCAAATCTACTCTGAACTATAAAAGAAAAATCACAAATTTTTACTCTAACCCCAAATTTGCTCCCATTAGCCCTCTGTCAAGATACTACCGTTAGTTGTCCCTAATTATCGTATCTTAGAATGAATTCATTTTGGAGATAATTTTTCATGTCACCTTGTTAATATATGGATTTATTATTGATATGAAAATACCACGGCAACCAAGAGTTATATTCAAGAATAGATTGAAAGTTGGTGATTATTTTGCAACAGAACAAAATTTAGGATAGATTTGAGGTTGAACCTAAAATTTGAGGCCTTTTCTAAGAAAAAAATAAAAAAATCATGGCAGATTTAGGATAGGAACTAAAATTTGAGGTTTTTTCTGAGAGAAAAAAAAAACAAGACAAAATTAGAACTATACCTAAAGTTGAAGGTTTTTTTTTTAGAGAAGTAGGCTATCTTGTTGTAAGAAGTTTGAGAGGGCAAAACTTTTGAAATGCATATCTCATGATTTCGTCCAATTATTTGTAATGTCAGTAATAGATGGAAATTGATTTTTTTTTTAATCAATTCGCTTGATTTGAGACACAAATTGCCTTACCTCGCATGTTTTGCTTTACAAAAGATGTGTTTATGTTAGGAATCCCAACCAGATTCTTGAACCGCAATCTGAGAAGTGATTTGCAACTCAAGTACAACACACGAGGCGATTACTGGATCAATAGATTATAATCATGAATTAGGTGAATTCTTTGACTTTGAATCGTCCAGATCTATGCATAGGACAGGACATCACATGATTCGTGGTCTGTCCATCAATCACGTTGGACCAAACATACATTGAAGAGCAAGAAACTTTTCCCGTGGAAGGAACATCATTGAATCAACCAAATGGTTTCACGAGAAAGTACGCGTTCTTCTGAAAAGTTTAACACCATTGTCATTCATGAGAAGAAGAAAAGGCTACTCCCTGTGAGGGGCAAAAACTACAGTACGGTTCAGTGCAAACATTTCTCTACCGACGTTCAAGAAACAGGCCTCGCCTGGGGTTCAACGTTCTGCGTCCTTGGATTATTTGCAAGAAATGATCAGAATAGATCCACCGGCGGTAGAACGGAGAACTAAAAAAAAAAAAAATCCTCGTGTCGGATGCTTCAAGGCAATCGCACATCCACCATTCTAAAGCATATGTATAAAGGAATTAGCCACGTAGTGTATCCAATTATCTTGGAGATTTCGACAGTTTCATTTATTCGGGACTGGAAATGCAAGCAAAACTCCACTTTTCATTAGGGGCGAAATCTATAAGTCTCCCTGCCGAGCAGACCATAAAAATCCCAAACAAGCCTCTTGTAGGGCAGCATCTCGATGTGTCAAATCTTGAAAAGGCGAAGATTCGTGGACTAGAAGGGAGGGACCAGAAGAGCACACAAGAGCTCAATGGCTCGGGGAAGGAGACGGGAACATCAGCGTCCATCACCATCGTGGCAGTTACCTGAAACTCAATACTCGATCACATTGATCATGTGGGGAACAATACGAAGAGGACAAAACAATAATGGAGGCCCTTCATGAAATATCTCGAGTTGTTAAAGATAGGAGCGAGTCTGTGCGTCATAGCTTTTTCGTGTAAATAACACATTCATAAGGACAAGGAAAATGTCGGCTGCAATAACGAGGAGAGCCAAACAAATTTGGCAACCATCGTCATCGTTACTTCTAAAAGAATAGACCCAAAGTATCATTCTTTCCTTGTACCTCATGTCCAAGCTCCATCGAAATCCTGGCGCAATCGTCGCAGTTTCATTTGTAAAGTTGGAATAACAGGACAGGAAAGGCATTTGTAACCCCACTTCGTTTTCCTGCCGTGGCAAGATTTCCAATACCAAACAAGTTCTACAATAACCATCTATAGACTGCTATATGCATTGATGATTCTCTTTCCCCCCATCCAATAATGCATTGATAATGCTTGAATTCACATGGACGAGAGATACTTAAAGCTCAAGTGGGTGAGATTTTCTCGCCGTTGGAGCCAAGTGAAAGTGTAGCTAGCCTGCCATGATTTTATGTTCCATTTCAACCTAATTTGTGAATTAGTTTAATCAATGCTTTTGGCGTATAGGCAACTTATGCATCATGGCATCAAGTTTTAAATAAATAAGAAAATTTGAGAGAGGGAGATATAGAGAGAGAGAGAGAGAGAGAGAGAGAGAGAGAGAGAGAGAGAGAGAGAGAGAGAGAGGTGATGTTAAGCTACACCGTATGTGCTCGGTTTAATGTGATAAATACGTCATTTGTATAGCAAGCTCAATGTCCATGTGGAAAAAATTATCCTCCTCTAACTGTAGAACTCTCTTTGCCAGCTACTTTTGCTGACCTGTACAAAGTATTTGCACCTGAACTCGGTACACTCAAGAAGGTACTGGCACATCTCTGGCATTCCTCAAGTTAATTACATACTTCAGGCCTTGACTTATCAGTATCTTCAACAAGTTGCACTGTAACAGATGTGCTGATTGTGACCTTCGCCAGCTTTTTTTTTCTGCTATTGTTGCAACTCCACTGAAGAACCAACTCGTGGATTGATTAATGACGGTAGGTCTCTAATCCGTGAACCACAGCCCCAGAAAGAGGCAAGGCACAGTCCCATGATAGCCATGGCAACTACTGAACACGCTGGCGGGACGGCCTGACTGCTGCCAAGAAATTGGGATGCTAGAAGGCCAGCGAGAGTGGAACTCTGCATTCCTGTGCATAAAGATATTGTCCGCCCGACTTCTTCTTCTTGCCTACAAGGAAATAAAGAGGACAAGTCGTAGGCAGTTGATTGGTGAAGAGGGAAATGGTAACAAAAATGAAATAAATCCATTCAAAACCCTTCATCTCTATCATTAAACTCTGCCTATAATTCATGCAGCACTAAACTAGTTTCTGCTGATCCTGCTCTTGTTGTTACTCGCAGACATTATGGCAGGACACGTGTGGATCACAAGTGTCAAATAGATATTAAACATGCAAAGTCAGATGAAATCTCTGCCCAACAATAGAGAAACTCTTTAGACAAGACCAACTCACACAGACTTTCATACCACTGCATGAGGCTCCTATTTGTGGGTCATCAGAGGTCCTTGGTTTGTTACTACAACATGACTACTAGATTAATTCTCGTTGTCAATGAAACTTTAATTTCAAGTTTTGACCCCTAATCCTGACAAAGAGATCAAGCCCATTGTTGTTTTTCCGGTAGACTTCTTGATCTAGTCTTTGTTAGAATATTTAATAAACCACGCCTTCATCGAATAGCTTGAGCTTTTAGAATAGTTGGTTATGGTCTCACAAATTCTCACATTATATCAGAGTTGGGGGTCCTAAATTCAAATCTTCCTAGGCCCCATTTGCCTTCCCAATTAAATTTTCACACTCAGTTCTAGAACATTAAATAATAAACCACGCATTCATCTAATAGCTTAAGTTTTTAGAATAATTGGCTGTGATCCCACAAATTTTCATAGTCTTTAATGGTTGTACCGCATTCAAGTTACATCAGAGTAGCTGAAGCACCCAGATAACTGGTTTCCAAGGAGAAATCTCTTTTTCACAAAGAGTGATGCACTTGATTCTTTCAAACATAAAAGGCCCCAGACAAATCTCAATTCCTCAAAGCAATGACACGGCGACAAAGCTATAATAAAGTAGTGGAAACACCTATTTCTTCTGCATCATCGACCTTTGCTCCAATATCCGGGGGACCACAGTGGCATCTTACATGAACCAGTCCATACTCCTAATAACTCCACTCCACATCAACAGTTCTGTGATTAGCTAATAAATACAACTACTCCTTTTCTTTTTTCACTACACAGAAAGCAGAATAGAAGGTGCAAATTACCTCAGAGCTGGCAATTTGGAGATCCAGTAACCTAAAGTGAAAGCCACCGCATGGAATGTCAACACTGGAAGAACCAGGCGCAAACCCTCTCTAGACAAAATCTGGCTCTGGTTAATTGCTAACGGGCTCCCAATACACAATGAAGTGCAAACCATAGCAACTAATGGCATCACAGGTTGAAGAATAGAAACGACTGGTTTTGCATAGGTATTGAGCAGAAGGCCAAAAGTTATGGGTACAAGAACAACCTGACGCGCAGAGGAAAAATCTCGAGTCATGTTTGTGGGCAGGAAAGAAATAATCGAAGTAAATTACAGATATGCACCACTCCCAAGCGTCTCTTACCTGCAATATTGACTTGGACATGGCAACAGCATCAACTGGTACAACTGATCCAATTAGAAGACCTGTTAGGATAGGTGTAACAAGAACCGATGCAATAGTGGTGCAGCTGGTGAGCAGAATGCTCAAGGCCACATCGCCCTTACTCAAGAAACTCGCATAACTAGATAGCTGAGCCCCCGCAACACAAGCTGTGAGGACAAAACCAGCATAAAACATGTGAGATATCCCAAATGCCTGGGCAACTAACACCCCGAGGACCGGTTTTAGAACATACTGCGCGATGAACCCGATAGATAGTGGTAAAGGTCTGCAATAAATAGACGAAACAATTGAAATCATGACTTCCACCAAAAGTTGCACAAGAGCTGATATTTCATTGCATCTGAAGCTAAGCAAAATAGAATCACCTTTTAAAAGCAAGAGCAAAATCATCGATTGAAAGCCTGATTCCTATCGACAACATAATCCCACCAAGAGCAGGGGCATACAACTCCCTGGATACCCTGTAGAACCTTCATGTTATTAGGCAGTTGCTACATACAAGAATGAAATTAAGAAGCACGGCCAATGATGGTTAACTACAAAAAAATTATGCAATACCACCACATCTGGCAAACTATGAATTGAAGAAGCAGATAATAAGCCAATTAAGAAGAATATGCATTGAACAACTGGTTCCAATGCACCTTTTATCAAACACATCCAAAAACCAGATCTTTACAGTAACTCAACCTCCTCCTCTTACAAATTGTATCATGTTCGACAATATCATAAAGAGACGTGACGAACCAGAGTGGTATCAGGTATGTCTTCACAAACTTGCGAAAACAAAATTAATAGTCCCAGTAAAAATACGATTTTTTAAATCTAAAGTGAATTTAATAATGATAGCGAACGTTACATATGATGATGATCCGTGAGCCGCATTTTTTTTTCTTTTTTTTTTTGGGTGGTAAGACAAGGAGACGCATTAACAAATATTATACATTCAAAGTTCAGATATTGCAGAGAAGAGCAGGACGAGGACTATTCCCGAGGTTCGAAACATCTTCAAAGGGATAATAGCAATTAAACCTGAAAAGTCAAGCGGGTGGTCTCCAGAAAGTTCCTCGAGTGAACAGATAAAAAAGAGACCAATTACCAAGTAAAAGTCGCCGGCTGAGCAAGAGCAGCAATCGCCGTAGCAGCGACGACGAACGGAAGCATCGCGGACAAAACCTGAGACGAATCGGTTCTATCGACTTCGGAGATGACGTGCTGTTTGTTCCCGAACGAGAGCAACGAGACATTGCCTTCTCGTCTCTGCAGTCCGACTCTCCCGATGAAAAACGACGTCGAGCACGCGTACGCGGATAAGCCGCCATTGCCGAGGGTTCTCCGTCGCTGGCGGATTGAAGTCGAAACCGAACACGAACAAGACGGTGAGGAACAAGAAGGAGCAGAAGAAGAAGGAGGAGGAGAGACGGAAGTCGGTCTTGCGGAGCGACGAGATACGGCGAGAAGTCTCGGCGGGGCGGTGGACGGAGCCGGAGAGAGAACTGGAACTGAAGCCATTGACGATGGGATCGGCGGAGCCACCGACGAGGCGGTGGATTCCGGCGAGGTTTTGAGAGAGGGAAAGGACTGTTGGTGGTGGGAAGTCCGAATGCAGATGGAAGAGATAGATTGCGTTTGCGATTATTATTTTTAATATTTTCAAATATTGATTTTTTTAATGATTATCTAAAGAAAGTGACTCCTCTTTCTAATTATTTTATTTTCCGAAATCTGCCGACGTGTTTGCTCCAACACCGTTCACCATCTACGCTTCGGACTTTGAGATCTCACGGCTCGCTTCGATTGCCGACGATGGACGGCGACGATAGCAGCGCGTCTTAATGGGTCCCACCAGACGTAGAAATAGCTTTTGACCTCTGGCCTGTTTGGGAACGCCAAAGGAAAAAATCAACCCATTACTTTTGAATTTTGATGATGGCTTCCAAAAAATTGAATGTGATAATACATATATCGATATGATATTTCGAAGATTTCTAAATGTTTTGGGGGGGATAAGGTTACAAAAGACCCTAAATTACTTTAATTGGGACACATTAACTCAAATGTTTTTTACATAAAAAATCTTTAAAATTATATCCACGTGACATTTATTTCAATTTTTTCGTGACACCATAAATTTCAAACTTGATATTTGTGTAACACATTTATTTCAAATTATTTTTTTGTAACACCAAAACCCTTAAATTGTACTATTTTGAGGTAAATACGTTGTAAAGTTTGAGGCAAATTGTCACACTGCTACAAATTATAGATAAATGTGTTACATATGTGCAAATCTATAGTTTTTTGTGTCACAATTTTTTTTTTTGGGATTTTTGGTAACTTTTTTTTTTCGATATTCTATTTAAATAAGAAATAAATTATTAAAAATCATAATAAAAATAAAAATTCAGCCAAACGAAGCCAATGAGATTTTCCGTTAGAATAATAAGAACCTTAGTTGGTTAGATCTAGGGGGCAAAAAAATGTCAAGTGAATGCGATTGTTAATATTGTTATTTTTCGAAGATTGATCGTTTTTTGAGCTTTAAAAAACTCAATTGTTTTCTGTCCCAAAAAAATTATAGTGACTACCGGTGTTTATTTGTGATTTGATATGTTAGCATAATCTATTTGCATCCTTCAAAGACGATAGTCTCGTGGATGGATGATGCCAAAATAAATGCACATCAAGCAGCGCAAAGCTGGAGTTTCTAGATGGCGGAACTAATTCCACAATGAGGTGTTTTGGGTAGATGTCGGGTTTTGGATAAGCCTATCGAGCATTAATGATGGAGATAATTTAGTCGTATCACTTCCCCTAGCAACTCGATAAATGTCAAATCTTTTTGCCGCCGAGAGACCATTCTCTAACCGCCATCTTTTTGGGCCGTTCAAGTAAATCAGGCCCAGGCCCAGGCCCATTTTACACCCCCTCTAAAACCCTAATTGACTTCTTCTTCCCTCTTCCTCTCTGTATAAATCACCTCCATCGGCAACCCTTCTATCTCGGCGCTCACTGAGCTTCTTCCCCTTCGGCCATACTGCTTCTCCATTATCAGATCAAGTTTCTTTGGTCCTGTCGAATTTCGGAGTTCGTCTTTATTTATTTATTTTATTTTTTTCGCAATTTCAACATTGAACGTTCCATGCGTCGTCCGTAAGCAAGTCAGCTTCTTGACTGGATCTCGATGGTGTCGATCCAGGCAATTCTATAGATGAAAAAACTTGCGATAGCAGAAGACAAGCCAGTATCACTCGCCTGGATCTGACCCAGCTGATTTTCCAGGCCCTTTTATTACTGGCACATGTATCTTGTTTTACATCTTCCAGTTGCGCGTGCTCGTTCGTTTTCTTTGCTTGCCCCACGAGGAAAAAGTTTTCTTTTTTAATCGTTTGTGAAGTTCGTTCGGTGATGCGGTTCTAGGGTTTTCTCTTTTCCTTCTGCAGATCTGTTGGGTGTCAAAGTTTCGCGGTCCTTCCTTTGCATTTCTTTGTCGTAAAGTGAAAGAGGCTGACGAGGAAAAGCAAACGCACTCTGTCCCAAAACCATTGGAAAAATGAATGTTTTGAGGCAATTTCTTCGTTTGCGACATGATATCATACTCCGACTTACTCGCCCATATGATGTTTGGTTTGAGATGATCATATCGGGCACATGGTCGGAGCACATTTCACTTTCCCCTGTGACCGAGTTCGCATAATGTCTGCCAAGAAAAGAATACAAAATGAACGAATTTCAGTGAAACGAGACGACAGCCATTTTGCATATCGACTGGGACGCATTGTGCACTTTTAATATGATATTAAAGAGTTAACAACAATGTTGAGAACAATTCTTGTTCTTAAAGTACTCATCATAACTTCCATTTTACGCAATTTATGTCATTGTTTACCAACATAGCAAGCTAGATAGAGGGTGGGTCAGGTCGGTTTATTTGACTCTTTTTCGATTTATTTTCAGGCCATTCAAATCTAATGACCAAAACACTTTCATATTTAATCCAATAGTTGAGAGTGTGGATAGAGTGAACATGAGTGAAGTGGGAGAGAAGAAAATTACAAAAATGGATTGGATTTGAGTAAGTTGTATATTCATTTATGATCTATTAAATACTCACATAGTGTTTAAAGCCATTTATGACCAATTTACTTAATCAATTGAATACACATATTGTTTTAAGAAATGAGCTTAGAACCCATTTTTACATATCTATATATGCCACAATAAATAAATAAAAAAGATAGAAAGGGGGACAGGGAGACAAAGGCACCGAAATTCCTCAAAAAAGAAAAAAGAAAACGAAAAGAGCATGGCATTACAAATTTAAAGAAGGAAAAATTTCAAATAAAGATTTCAAGTGTACTTATTTTTTTAAATAATGGCTTAAAGTGAATATTATTTCAAATAAAAGTTTGAAGTGCTATCATTTTATTAAATAATGACATGAAATGTACATTATTTCAAACAAGGAGGTGAAATAGTTATATCAATTTCAAAAAATGGTTTGAACTCATTATCGATGAAGGGCAATTTTGTTTTTTTAAATTTGAATTTTTTTTTTCATTTTTAATTCTTTTTTTTCCATAGAAAAACTCAAAAAAATTAAAACCTTCAAAAAAAAAGAAACACATGTGAGGGAGGGTCCCTTATTGCTGATAAGGTGGCTCCAATGGTTGGCAAGGGCTAACTGGCCAGAAATGGGAGAGGGCGGCGACCCTCTCCTAGCCATGGCGAGGCTTGAGGCAACCTAATTTGGTTGGTTGTTGACTGGCTATGGCTGAGGTCAACAACATGCTAGAGGAAGAAGAAAAAAAAAAAAGACAAAAGGAGAAAAATGCAATAATATTATTAAAAAATTAAAAGAAATTATAAGTCACGAAAAATATAGGAGTCGTATTAAACGCATTTTTATTTACGGAATATATATTTCATATATTTACCAAACACGTTCTTCTACTCATGAACTTATCTAGGGAATAAAAATATAAAAAAAATATTTATGAATATGAATTGTTATTGGGAACAAAAATATTACCATAAGCCCTCTTAATATGATAAGAATATGAATTTGTTTGTTTTGACGAAGAGAAATATATTCAATAACTTTTTGTCTTAATGTCCCCTCAAAATATGAGATAATTGTATGTGTAATGTTATTTCTGTACTTTTAATTTGTTTAATATGATTATTGAATTTTTAATTTATTTAATACGATATCTAAAATTTTATTACATGTTCAATCTAAACTATATGAAAATGTTCAAGAACAAATCTTGAATATTTTCGTATAATTTAGGGATTACATTGCATATGTATCAAAATTTTAAGGATCATATTAAGAAAATTAAAATTTGAGGGATGATATTACTATATTAAATGAATTAAAACTTTCGATATCGTATACTTGACTAAAGTCTATAAATAATTTGTGCGTTCTTCGGGGGCAGAAAACAAGACGGTCGGGGGGCTTCGATGCAAGTCCAGCCCATCAGACGGACTCCCTCCCTCCCGACTCGTTCAGCTAGCGAGAGATCTAAGAAAACGACGAAGGTTGAAGAAGTAGCGAATCGAGCGATCTCGCGAAGGAGCTGGCAGTCCTCGTTGAGTCAATCGACAAGGAAGCTGTTGCAGAGAAGAGACTAAAATCTGAGTTCGCAAGAGGAAGCACAAAAATGGCGCGCAGGGCTTTTGCCGCCTCTTCAATGGCAGTGGTTGCTCTCTGTAGGGGGTCCCAGGGATTCAAGAATCTCCTCCCCGTTTCTCTTCCCCGTGTCCCTCTTCGCCATTTTCACTCTCCCAGGTCTCTCTCTCTCTCTCTCCTGTAATTTATCCAAGTCTCGCGTCGTCTCTTTCGCTTCCAGTTCTCTCGTGTTACCCGAAATTAAGCGCGTAGTTTCTACAAGATAACGACCTTTGTCCGGTCCAGTGCTTTGTACGAGGCAGCTGTGTATGGGATTCTAGTTGAAGCAATGATTAGTCTTGGCTGTGAGTCGTTTTGTTGTAGTTGCCGCAATTTTGGCTCATGTTTTGGCAGAAGAGTTGAGTATCGTGTGGTTACACTTCGAATGATTTCTGGGCTGTGTTCTAATTCCAGTTTGAGATCCCTTCATAATTCTTACGTGGATTGCAAAGACTAATTAGTAGTCAAGTGTTATGAACGGTTTTCCCGGAAAGTCCCATCACGCCTTTCAAATTACTTTTGGCTTCTCCCTCTATTGTGTGATTGCAAAGTCTCTTATGGTAATTTGTGTACTGAATAGCATTATTGTGCTGTCTCCGCTTTGATGTTGAAAGTATGTATGCCTGATTGCTAAAATGTTTCTAGCTTGACTCTCCGATTGAACGGAGATCAATCTAAAAATGAATATTGTGTGAATGCTATCCCTCACTGCAGTAGCTTGGATGATGTTCTATTCAAGGTTTTCAGACAGAAACTCGATGTTCGGCCTCTCTGTGATGCAAAAGGGCTGTCCTTGGCTGGGTGTCTACAAGCTCATCAGCGTCCATTGTCAAATTTGGTGGACAAAGTTGTAGAGCTGCCAAACCATTCTGAAAGCAGTGGCACAGTAGATGGACCTGGTGAAGCAAAATCGAGGAGGAAAAAGCTGAAGGGGAAAAGAGCTGTTGTCAGGTGGCTTAAATTTTTCAGATGGAAGAAGAAGAAAGAGTATGGAAGAATGACAGCAGAAGAGAAGATTTTATTCAAGCTCAGAAAGGTATACTATCTACCACTCGTTGATTTGAGAAATCTAAGAGCGAGATTAGCAATCCAACTTTCCATAGTTTTCTCTTTTTGTCTTACGTATGTTAGCTTCTAGGTACTTGCTTTTTGATGACCTGGAAAGTGTGTTGAATACCCTGGATCATGAAAAGAATGCTTGTGTGAAATGATATGGATAAAGGTTTTGGAGTTCGTCAGGAAGGATATTACTGGACATTTCTAGCAGTTTTTTAAACTTATTGTTAGGAAAATGGGATGAAGTTATAAGGTCATCATACTGTCGTGACTTGTCAAAAGTAGAAAGATCTTTTAGATTGGAGGTCATTTATGGGATAGAGGACAGAGTTATCACTCAAGAATCCATTAGAGAAGTCTATGTATCATGGAACACCAAAAAGAATCACTAATACTTGTCGGTCAGATCAATTTAGTAGTCTGTTTTAGCTCAGGACTGTGATAGAATTTGGAAACCATGTGATTAAGGGATTTTAAGAGCCCATCATTTGCACGTGGATATCCTATCTATAGACCCTTCCTTTCACTTCTTGTGACTGGCTGTCTTATTGGCCGGTTTGGTATGTATAGGAACCTCAAGTGTTGGTAACAGCATGATTAAGAGTTGAATTACTAATTACTTGTCAAGAGGTAAAGAAGAATCGTTCCATTTCCTGATCCAGTTTGATCTCCTCTCTTGCCTATCTAATCATCCTCCTTTACAGGCTCGAAAGAAAGAGGAGAATCTTGCTGAATCTTTGAAAAAGATTGAACCTGCAGAATCATCCGAACCAACCCATGATCCTGAGATATTGACTCCGGAAGAGCACTTCTTCTTTCTGAAGATGGGCCTTAAGAGCAAGAATTATGTGCCAGTTGGGCGAAGGGGAATATACCAAGGTGTAATACTTAACATGCACTTGCATTGGAAGAAGCATCAGACGGTGAAAGTGGTGGTGAAAACCTTCTCACCAGAAGAGGTTAAGGAAATTGCTGCTGAACTCGCTAGATTGACCGGGGGGATAGTTCTTAACATTCATGAGGAAAACACTATAATTATGTATCGAGGGAAGAATTATTGTCAGCCGCCAACAGAAATAATGTCGCCCAGGATCACTTTGTCGAGGAGGAAGGTCACACACTCTCTCTCTTTCTCTCTCTCTCATATAGTAAATCTGATTACTAAGTTCAAGTTGGGTAAACCTTTGGTTTTAATTAAGTGATCAAGTCTGCTACTGCTTTTAATTCACCTTTAGGACTTAACAGATATCATGTAGGCAAGATTATAATAGGTTTAAAAAAATCATGGACTCTAAATTATTACTTTGAATTGTTTATTGTTAGCAAATTATTACTTTGAATTGTTTATTGTTAGCATAACTCGATTTTTTTTTTTTTTTTTTTTTTTTTTTGGGTACAAGCTAAATTCATTTTCCAAAATCGTTAGTATTTTGTATTCTGGCATTCTTGGTCAAGAAAATGTATATTTCAGCTCTTAATTTCCTTTTTTGCTAAGAAAGGGTTCCTGAAGTTAGAGCTTGTTTATCATGTTACATGCAGTAAATTTCATATCATGTGCTTATACATAGATTGATTAGTGTCTGCAAGAAATGCTCTTCTTTGCTGATTTGCTTTTCTTTTCAATTGACTTTGCTGATTTGCTTGAATTGCACTATAGGATACAAAGTTATCATATTGGGAGTTTCATGGCTGATTTTTGGCATTACAAAGATGCTTATATGTTTGTTCATGCTATAAAGTTATTCCTTTTGTCATTAGGCACTGGATAAATCCAAATACAGGGACGGTTTAAGAGCAGTTAGAAAGTATATTCCACGACTTGAACAGGATCTTGAGTTGCTTCAAGCCCAGGCTCAAAACGAAGTTGAGGTTGAAAAAGAGGTGGTTGGCGAAATCCAGACAACAGATAGCAAATCAAAATTGCAGCTGGCAAATTCTGAGAAGCTGAGAGAAATTTTGGGGGGAAATGATGAATCGATTGATGATGACCCTAACGTGGATTTGGGCTTAGAATCAGATTCTGAAGATTTATCTGATATTTTTGAGACAGAAACCGAGGCTGATTCTGAGGACAGGGGGGAAGAGGACCTGTTTCTGGACATATTTGATAAGTTTCCTGTGGAAACTGCCGGAGAGTCCGAGGAATTTGAGGATCACTTGTGTCAAATATCCAGGGATTCAAGAAATGTGAAACCATTATCTAAAAATGCTGACTCTCCAGACCTTGATGAGGTCGACAGGCTGTTTCTGCATGCAGCTTCGCAGTTGAAGAGAAGTAGAAGATAGTTTCTTCAAATTAGTAAAGTCTTCAGCATAATCACCAGACAGCTAACATTTCAAAAGTTAGCTATCTGGTGTGGTCAAGAGATGCATTTCTAAGGTCAGCTGTTAGCTTTGGTTGGGGGGCACTTAAAGTTGTATTAGTCTGGCGTGCCTCTTGTTAATGTTCTGCAAGCAGAAGTGGCAATGGCATCATATGTATATGATAGAAATTCGCCTTTTTTCCATGAAGCTGTGAGTGTTGAGCTTTTTCGGTAAGGTTTAGGAGAGAATGACAACCTCTTCGGTCCTGCTTTCCTTTGCTGTGCTTTGCCAAGCCACTCCAGGGAAGCACACCTTGAAATTCAGAAGTTCGATGGCAAACTGAACCATCGCGGGCTTGCAATTGTATTTCGGCGGTCATTGTGCGTCTGACTATTTGTATGGAGCAACCGGACTGAAATCATTCATTGCTCATTCAAATGCGGTCATTTAATTCTCTCCATTTTTCGCCACTAATGTACGTTGCTTTGTGAGGATGAACTTCTATCTTTACGTTGCGTTTTGCTATCATAGCTCTCGGTTTCAAGCAGCTCTTTGGAGGCTAGTCCGAAAATATCTTGCTGGAGCAACGGAGCCGCCTCTACCAGCATGTGTTAGAAAATGTAGAATAATTTAGAGTTGTATAAAATTATTAATATTGGGTTTTTCTAATGTGGAGGATGAGATTGTTTCTACTGGGTTGAGGTTGGACACTCCGGATAAATGATAATATCTATATGCAATTTTTATTAATAAATAAAAAGAAGTGTTTGAAAAATCACATTATTTTCCTCGTGGGCGATAATTATTAATAAATAATTGGTAGACTAATCAGTTAAAGATTCATGGAATTATGACCCATGAAATTTTGATATTTCAGTTCAATTGGCCGGGGAAAAAGAGGAGTAAAAATAATTGATCATCAAATGATCTTTTTAATTCAAAACGATAAAGAAAAGACACGATTTACTCTTTTATTTTTCATCGAAAACGTATTAAGAAGGTGTCAAAAAGCAAAAATCAAGACAGGAGGGTTTTCATTTTCAATGCTTTCTCCACCGAAGACAATCATTTTCTTTTCTCTGCGTCTCTGAGGCCTGTCTGAACTCTGCAGGGGAGCTTCGCAACTCGCTCTCGCGGCGTCGCAGAAGGATTGGGGTCCTTGCACTTCCGTTTTATTCAAGTAAAGCTCCTAAACTGCTTCTACTTCTAGTCTCAAGTTATGGCTCCTGCACACTTCCTATTTCCGTGCAGTTCTAGTGTTTTTTCAGCTTCAAATCTCCCGGTGAGGTTTGTTCTTGTTCTTTTTCCCCTCTATTTCTTGTTTCTGAAAAACTTGACGAGTGATAGCCAAAACTGGGATTTTGCATACTTGGGAGCTTCTTGTCTATTGTTTCTTTTTCCCCGTCACAGAAGTTTCATCTTTGGCTGTGTTTGATGACTGTAAGACAATCTTTTTCAGTTGAATCTTGGATCAACTGTTTTATGGGTTGGCTGTTTCCGTAGATTGCATATTTATTGTACTGCCAGAGTTCTGTCCAATGATCGAATTTTGATTATTCGAGGGCCAAAAGTATAAGCTCAAGAATTAGGTGTCATTTTGCGTTTTTTCATCATTGCCAGTTCGATATTTTCTGCCAGGAATGCACCATAGATCTTTATTTAATGGGAACTATGATCGTATCTTTGCCTTATTCATCAGAACTAATTTGAAGAAAGCAGGCTTGCTTAGTTCCCTTTTATGAAATTGGAAGTCTCTCTCTCTCTCTCTCTGTGGTGCTAGTTGTTGGGATATATATTTTTTTTAACATCTAAAAGTATCTTGTTCCTGGATATGTTTGTGGAAAAAGATGTATGAGGGTTCAGGTGGTGAGCTTGTTTGCTTTGGTATGGCTTATCTTATGATGGGTCGTAATGTTGGCAGTGGATGAGCGGCCATCCGTGGTTGAGGATGGGGATGCGATAGAGTGTTCAAGTGGAAAAGATGCACCAAATGAAGAGAGTTCTGATATGGAGCCAAGTGTCGGTATGGAGTTTGAATCTGAGGAAGCTGCAAAAGTTTTTTATGACACTTATGCCACACACATGGGTTTCATCATGCGCGTTGATGCGTTTCGAAGATCAATGCGTGATGGGAAGGTTGTCTGGCGTCGGCTTGTCTGTAATAAAGAAGGCTTCCGAAAGTCAAGGCCTCGGAGAAGTGAAAATAGAAAGCCAAGAGCTATCACGAGAGAAGGCTGTAAGGCAATGATTGTGGTCAAGAAAGACAAAACTGGAAAATGGGTAGTCACGAAATTCATAAAGGAGCATAACCATCCATTGATAGCTGCTCCAGCAAATAGCCATCGGAGTGTTCTTCTCTCTCAAAAACCAGTAAATGCTCATATTTTCCATACTTTCACATTCACTTTTGCTTGTACAAACACATGAAAGCAGGTGTGCACTTGTTAGCTATGACAAATATGGATGGGTTGATTTAATTAAAGTCCAAGATTGCCAGGTCTTCCCTTGCTTCTGTCTTCCTCTAGCAACTGATTTTTTTCTTCTTAGCTGACTGAACCACCATGAGGGTTCTTTCAAGCAGTGGGCTTGATCGCACATGTCCTAACATGGTATACACCAAGAGCATTATCTATTATCTCTGTGCCGATAAATTAGTGTACTCTGATATTACTTCACACTACTAAACTTAGTGGGAGGTTATTAGTTGTCCTTTATGCTTCCAACTCGAGGAATCAGATTCAATAATTTCAAGAACCTGCAGATAGCTTCTCATGTGTGATACTGAAGCTAGTGTTTGCATTCTCTCTTAATGAAGTAGCAGTAACACTTAGGAGATTGTTAAGATCTGTGAACATGTAGATTTGTGATGCAATTCTATCAATTCTATTATGCTCTGCTTGTCCTAAATCCTGGCTACTTGGAGGCCCAGAAACCTGACCTGGTCATATCTAACCATCCTTTCAGACCAAAAAAAAAAGAGAAGGAAGAAGAAGAAGAGAACCAACCATCCTGACAGTGCATATATCTCAAGTATTATAGAGTCTGATGCACTCTGAAAAATGAACAGTAGAAGTGTAGCATGCCTACGACAGTAGTTATTTCTGTGGCTATTGAATTGGTTTCCTGTTGCTTTCCATAGAAATTAAAATGTAAGATGGATGTGAAAGGGCATATCTTCTGGAGAGACCGTGTGTTGCCAAATTAGTATCTAAGAAGTGTTTGGGTTCAAATGGGGTGAAAAGAGAGCAATTCAGTTGTCTGAGCCGAAGAGCATTAGCCTGTTGTTAGAAAGTTATTTACATTCTTATGCAAGAGTTTACCTTTTCCTCCTGGCGGTTTGTCACACTTACCTGGCTCTATCGAATTTTGCTTTGTGTTTCTAAAGTAAGGAGTTCACCAGAGTCGCCCTTCGAAAACGGGTTTGTTACAGAAGCAACTATCTTCTAGTTTGTTAACATTTTTATTAGGCAGCACGACAATATACCTTGAAAGGAAGATAACTTTGATTAATAGAAGATAGCACGGAGGACAGGTCTACCTTTGAGAGCAGCCCCATATTGCTCTGGCGTAACAAGGGTGAGCTGCTGGAGGCTTGGTCACTGAGGTACTGGTTGCCTCAGAACCGACAGCATGATTCTGATTTATTTTGATAAGAATATGAGTTCCATTACGATGATAAACTAGTATAAATAAGTTAAACAGGAATGCCCATCTCAGGCGAGGGAAGCTGGTTATGTTTTTAGGCATCAAAATGTGCTTCATTTGACCATTGTCCTTGTGGTGACTTGATCCTTTCTTTCTACTACTGAACATGTGGGGGTTTCTGTTGTTTTGGTACGATCTGGAATTTCAAATCAGCCGAGGTTTGATCTTTTCTGAGTAAATACTTAATGCTATGCCTGGGATTTGCCATTCTGATTTGGTGGTGCATTCTTTGATTGCTACACAGCCAATTGCCTTGAATCTCTCCGACACTTAATTTGATTTACTGTGACATTTCAGGATGAGAAAGATGTTAAAATTCGGGAGTTGACTGCTGAGCTACAGCGTGAGCGGAAGAGATCTGCCGCTTATCTGGAGCAACTCGAAATGGTTTTGCGAGACATGGAAGAGCATTCGGGCCGCCTATCAAAAAGCATCGAAGTCATAGTTAAAAGTGTGAGAGAAATTGACTCAAGGAGAGCTCCTGTCAGTAGTAGCCAATAGTCACAACTCGTGTCTCTTGTAACTGAACTAATCTTGTTCATGCCTTTTTCCCCTTAGGTTGCAAACTAACTGCAGGATGAGTTGAATCTTGTAAAAATAGGGGAATTAGTTAATAGTAAGGCTAACGTAGCTGATTTAGAAAATGGAAGGGCTATAGTCAGCTTGATTGATTGTGCTTGTTATGATCTTTTGAAAGCTTGCGCATAATTTTATCAACCGTTCTTAGTTATACATAACATCACTCTGCACTACGAAACAGAGTACATCGATCAAAACCCTGCTTGAGTCGCTTCTTCAGAATCAAAATTCCCCATGAAATGCTTAAGCAACAAATCTAATATGAACCAAGCTGCAATTCAGTTGAGAAGCACGATGGAATAAAAAGAGCTAGAAATTCGCTTCAACTTCCCATAATAGACGCTTAAAAGTACTTTCAATTTCTTCGAAACACTCGCTCACGAGTCATCAATGCAGAAAAGCATACACGGCAGTGGAAATATAAGCCACCAGAGCGGACGACACAAGCACGATCAGTGCCAACACCGCGTGGACCGCTGACTTGCTCCCGCAGGACAGCATCCCGAGCCTAATCTCGATCACGCTGATCATCGACAGCATCAGGAACAGGCAGCCCATGACAGACCCGAAGGCCGAGCCGACCATCCCGAACCGCAGGACCTTGATGTTGATGTGGGCCCTGAGGGCCTCGTTCACGTCCTTGCTGTTGAGGAGGTTGATGGCCAGCTTGAGGCCCTGGGCGACGAGGGAGGAGAAGAGGAAGAAGCTAAAGGAGACGACCTCGAAGACCAGCAGCTTCTTGACGACGTCGAGGCCGGCGTCGCAGGCGCCGGGGTTCTCGAGGCTGTGCTGGTCTGGGGTGGTGAGGGAGAGCCCCACGAAGACGGCGACGGTGAAGAGGGAGTTCACGTTCACGATGCCATCGAGGGCGGTCACCTGGACGCTCGTGGTGTCGCTGGAGGAGGGGGTGAGGGTTCTCGCGGGGTTCTGAGTGTAGTAGTCCTTCGGGAATGTCTCGGATCTGCAAGAATTGGCAGAGAGAACGTTCATATGTAGAGAGAGAGAGAGAGAGAGAGAGAGAGAGAGAAAGAGAGTTACTCATCCATGGATGGATCTTGAAAATGCTGGCGAACAAACGAGGGCTTACGCGTCGGACTGTTCACTACAGAGAGAGAGAGAGAAAGAAAGAGAGAGGGTTGATCTACTGTCTTTCTTGTTTCAAGGAGTGTGATCTAATGGGGATTGCTTGTAGGGTTTTGCATCGATGTTTCTTGGAAGCGAAGAGAGATGCTCGCGCTCGCGCGTTTGGGTCAATTTACTTTTTGCTTTTATTTAGTCCGGGTGGTTGAATGAAAAAAAAGAAGAAAAAAAAGGAGGATGTTCGGACACGTAAAACAGGTGGAGTCCACTCCCGTCCCGAAGAGTCAATTCTCCGCTGTTACTTGTAACCTTCGTATTGGTTGGTTGCTGGCATCACTAGCAAGGATGGCCACCGTACGTGCCGGGCCCATTTGGAGAAGGGGCCGTTACCCCGGGCTCTAACCTGGGTGGGCTAGGCTGGCCTGGCCTGGCCTGGCCCGGCCCATGTCCCTGGGCCTAATGGGCTGGCCCATGCATGGCCCATTCTTTTTTAACAGTGGGATGTTCGGCCACATTAATGAAAAAAAATTTCTACAAAATTCAATCCCTCTTATTTTCACGATCAAACTCTTCTACTTCTCAAAAAATGACCATCTCTGTAAAGGATATTTCCAAGCTTGGCAGTCCAATTGACTTAAATCCGCAGAAGCATCCCACCCAATTTCTAAATGGCTCCCCAATTTCAAAGAATTTTCTTTAGCGAGGATCAAATATTTGCAAGATGTTTCCCCATTGGCGAGAAGAAGGCCGTCTGCACGATTTGTGCTGTGAAATTAACTTTGAAATCTAGTGGTGGAATAGGCCACTTCAAAAGACGCCAGGACAAATATTTCACCGAAATGGTCAAGCCCAAGAGTAGCTCCGTTGCCTCTCCTGGATGGTCCATTGAGAATTGTATTTTACTTATTTTATTTAATCTGAAAGTTACGTAAGTGCATTTGTTTGTATTCGTATGATGAAAAGATGTGTCTATATTAGTATGTTCAGTATGTTATTCTCAATTATTAGGTTGTAATTTTTTTTTATGAGATTGGGCTTATGTAAGCTTGATTCTTATGTCACTGTATTTTTTTTTTTTTGGTCGAATTATGTCATTGTATTTTGATTGCTACAAGTTGTATGCAGACGACCCGTCAAATGGGTGGATTGGTTTGGGTTGAAAATGGTTCAACCCAAATAGACATATTTAATCCATTTTGATTCATTTCTATGCAATGTAAATGTAGTAACCCACACTCAACCCATATCCAACTTATATTGGACTTGATTCATTGTGGCACCCCGAACCCTTCGTAGGTCGCCACCAGCGCCAATGTTACACTTTATTACCTTTATCCTTAGAAGAAGCGTCGTAATTCATAGACATTTTTTTTTTAAAAAACAAAACGGTCCCAGCGCGACTCATTAACGGAAGCAAATTAAAACATCACCATCTCTCCCCCTACCAACCATGATACAAATACACACCACTAATCATCTTGATTTTATAGACAAGCCATGACACTTTATTTACATATATTTTCAAGATGGGACTTCTTTGGGTCAATACAACAAAAGGAAAAGCCAGGACTTAGCCACGTCCGGCCTAAAACCTCAAAAAGAACCCTCGACCCTTTACATCTCACGTGCACAACCCCCATCATCAGTGTCGGCTACTATCCCAAAAAGATCCGGCTCTTACTCGTCACGCATGGGCCCTCACACCTAACCCGGTGCATCAGGCGGTGGCGGTGGCAACATCCCTCGCATCGCTCCATCTCAACGAACATGGACGGATATGAACTCCTGAATGACAGGGCCTCCAGCCAGGCCCACGTCGTACATCACTAAATAGCGCACTCGAATAAAAGTCAGTCCAGGAACAGAGGGACAGTCAATCTCAGTGCACTCAACCTCGACATCGGATGGTAGACCGTAAAATATACCCCGTGTAACGGCAGGAAGCGGCATGCTGCTAATCTGAAATGTTGGTTCCCAAAAGGGGTGAGTACAACCACTCAGCAGGTAAAGGAATCTAATAACCACTCAATGCATCATACAAGTCATACATGCATTTCAGGCATTACTTACCTTGAAGCCATGTGCATACTATCATGCATCATCATCACAATCATAACACATACATGTGTATCATCATGTCATACTCATATAGTCGTCGTCATAACATTATTATATTACACATATGTAATCATCATCATATACATGACATCATTATACCATACACATGTCATCATCATCATGGCATCATCACATCACATCACACATCATCATCATGCATTATCATCAAGCCATATCATCATCATCATCATCATGCATATCATTATGCATATCATCATGCCATGTCATATATCATCATCATCATCATCATGCACATCATTATGCATATCATCATGCCATGTCATATATCATCATCATCATGCACATCATTATGCATATCATCATGCCATGTCATATATCATCATCATCATCATCATGCACATCATTATGCATATCATCATGCCATGGTTTAATTTCCACTTTTAACTTTCAATTTGATCACCACATCATCCTTCCTCGGATCATCAATTTCATCTCATATTATACACTCGCATCCCATGCCAGAAAAACCTCCGACATTCAGCCATTCCAAGCCACCGGGCATCCGGCCCCCCACATTCCGGGCATCTCGCATTCCAACTGGTATCACGAGGCATTCCCCTCGGGCAAAGACCTCCGACAGGGCTTCCGGCATTTACACTCCCTGGCCAGGCATCCCGCACCCCAATCCTGACATCGCGAGGCATTTCCCTCGGGCAAAGACCTCCAACAGGGCTTCCGGCTCCCCACATTCCGGGCATCCCGAATCTCCCAGGGTCATCCGGCAATGTATCTCTATACATTCTGGGCATCATCATCATCCACCACAACCATCTCCTCATTTAACATTATTCATGTTCACCAACTTCGGTCTTAATTTAGCATGGCATATGATGTATTGGAAATCAACAATCATGTTCAGCATTTGAATTCACACATGCATCTCAATGCATACATCAAGACCTCATTACACATACTACATGATGCAATTATTTATAAAATAAAATTCATGGAATTTATGCCAATTAAAATAATCCATTTATCATGCCCTTTTTATTTTTATTTTTGTGCCATTTTCAAAAATATTAAATTTAATTATTTATATAATCTAAAAAATCATAAAATTAAGGAAAGTGATAAAAAAAGACAATAGGATGATGATTTCATGTAAAATACACGGCCAATTAAAATTTCACATAATTCCATAAATCACACAAAACAGCATATGATTTTCGGATGAAATCAGCATGCACAGTTTCCGAAGAAATTCGATTAAAATATCCATACGACCTCCAAAAATTACGAAATTTTACTGAGTTATAGCCAAGACATTAAAGTAATTTTTTCATGAAGACTTCCAAGTCAGATTATTTTTAGATAAATTTCTAAAGTCTCACGAAGCTTCTGGATCCATCACCGAATCGTCCAGTACATGCTTCTCCGAAATACTGAGTTTTCACCTACCTAATCTTCTTCTTTTCCTCTGAAATTTGGATATGTTCTACACCAAGATATTATATACAAGTTTCGTGAAGAGATCCAAGTCAAATATCCAGAGTATAGTCGTCATTTAAGTCCATGAAGTCTCGGGTGTCCCGTAATACACCTCCAGAATTACCGTCTTCAAGATCTAGTCGATTTACTAGGTTATACTTGTTAATTTCACTTAAAATTTGAGTATTTTGTAGTTTAAGATGTTAGATACAACTTTCATGAAGAAATCGAAGAGAGATTCTTAGCACAAAGCAACATGCAACCACAAATCCATCAAGAGGTCAGTGAAACCGTTCCAGATCTGAAGTGTCCGTAGGATGAGAGTTTAACCCCTCAAATCTCCATCATTGTCCACCAAATTTTAGTATGTTGTATTTTAAGATGTTAGCTACAACTTTCATGAAGAGATCGAAGCCAAAATCGGACTCTAAACATGCATGAAAACTCTCACAAGTTTTTGACTCGGTCGGTTTTATACGAAAACAGCATGCAACCAAGAACAAAACACATAGCTTCACTCCCATGCCTCCAAACAACCTAGATTTCGACCCTACATGCAAAACATTGGTGCAAGAGTAGGAAGTGGATTCCCAACTTGCCTCTAGACCACACAGACGACAGCACACGGCGGCGATCATGGCGGACGGACGGCGAGTGACGGCGACTCCCTCCTCGGCTTCTCCTCTCTCTCGGCCGCTCTCCCTCTCTCTCGCACAATCTCTCTCTCTCTTTGGGCGAATGGCTAACCGGCCATTCTCTCTCCTCTCTCTTTCCCTTTTATTCCCCCTAAACCTCATCATTAGTAATGATTAGGTTGCCTCACCAATGGCCAATGCATGCCACCCTTCTTGCCACTTGTCTCATTGCATGCATAATGGGCTTGGGCTTTTGGGCTTGGGCTAGGGCCTCCTTTTGTGGCCGGCGACAGCCCCTCAGTGGGCCTAATTGGGCTGGCCATTCGGCCCACTAAGCTTAGGCCAATGGGCCTAAGGCCCAATCCTAATAAAATTTAAATTTTCCCCCCCCTTTTTTTTTTTTTTTTTTTATAATTTCTTCTATGGATTTTAAATTTTAAATTCCACATGGCCAAAGTCTTGTGACATTTTATTTAATTCATAAGGTGCATGGCCAAGCATAGATTATTATCATTAATCTATCAAATTTAAAATCTCATAATCACAAGCACAAATCACCTAATCTTAAAAGAAGACTAATGGCTAAATCATAAGCCATAGGAAATTTCATTACCTAATTAGAGGCTTAAACACACCTTATAACTTGACTTTGAATTCTGGGATGCCACATTCATATTGCCAAAACACTTTCATATTTAATCCAATTTAGAAAAAACTCATAGTTAAACTAATGTGAGAGTGCAGAGTGAGTGCATGTGAGATTGAGTGAGGGCGAGGGAGAGTGAAAAGAGACTCATAGATGTGAATCCTTTTACCCATTAACATCTTAGAAATTTCACAAATTGGGTTTAAGTAAGTTGTAAAGTCATTTAATACATATATTATGTTTAAATCCATTTATTGAATATAACTAATCCAATAATAACCCAGCCCACTATATATGAGTTAAGAAATAAGTTTATGATTCATTTTGACTAGTTTGGTTGTGTGGTGTTATTTGGTTTTATAATGAGATGAATTTGTTTGAGACTTAAGTACTATGTTATGTATTCCATTGTTGTCCAATTATCCCCACATGGAAGTCATTAAAGGAATAAATTATTCTATCTATAGCACAATCCATTGTAAGGAGTTGTGCTTGGCCCAACACATAAAAGTGGTGTCCCATGTGTGGCTGGGGATTATCGCTAGTCGGGAAAATACCAAAAAAGTTCTAAATTTATTGCAATTGCGTTGATTTAGTTTTAAACTTATTTTTGGTTAATTGACTCATAAACCTTTTGCAATTATATCTTACCAAAAAGAAAAAACCTTTTGCAATTATACAAATTCAGTCCATTCGATCAAATTTGATTGGTTCGTGCTAACGTGGACATTGACTGGTGTCAGCAGACAATTTTTTCATATATATATTTTTAATTTTTAATAAATTTTTTTCATCTTTTCTTCTTTTTTCCTTCTTTTTTCCCCTCATCCTTCCTCCTTCTTTTGGCGACCGACTAAAGAAGAGGGATGATCGCTGGACTGAGGCAGCTGGCCAATGGCAAGAACACTTGACCACCAACAAGGTGAGCCCTCGCTAGTGGATCGTGTGATCGGTCAGCGTGGATAGATGAACAATCGTGAGGGCATCCACTAGTAAGTGGCAT